>NC_031771.1:44116736-44379210 GCF_001522545.3 Parus major
CTCGCCCGCGGTCCCCGCACCGAGCCCCGGCGAATGGCATGACTCTGCCTCCCGCCCGCCCCCCCGCCCCCCCGGCTGCGGTGTGCCGTAGTGAGGCGAGGGGTGGTTAAGCCCCCATCCTCCCATACATACGTTTCATATTTTTTGTTCCTTTTCGTCTCGGGGCTTTCACATCACGGAACAGGAAAGCATCTGATGCGCCGGCTCACATGCCACTTCTGATCATACGTTGCCTCCTTGCACAGAGCAGGATCGTTGGGAAAGATGGAGATACAATAAGTTGCTAGTACTGAAAAGTGCTGCGGAAATCCAGTGGTTTCCTTTCTCCAGTGAAGTGACATATTTTCCTCGGGTTAAGTTGAAAGCACTGTTTGGCGGAGACTGACTGTGGCTGAGAGTGGGTTTGTGTTTTTCTTGCACCGTTAGGTTTTGCAAAAAGCAGCGATGAAGAGGAAGCTGGCACTCTCCGAGATGCAGTTGGTTCTTCTCGTTTTATTGGTGTGGCTACCAACAAGGTGAGAGGACATTTAGTTTTGTTGTTCAGTCTGAACATGTATGTTACAGTCTCCTAAGGGTAAGCTTGTGTGAGGGGTTATAAAAGTGTAGTATATAGTAACGTAATAAGAAAATCTTTCTTAGCTGATTGAATGCAGTATTACATAGTTTCGGGAACAAATGCACTAGAATGTAGTTTAGGGTCCATAAAAGCCTGATCTCTTGTTCTTAAACGGTTTGTGAATTGATGCATTATTTCACCATTAAAATAACAAATTCTTCCTTGAATGCCTTTTTGGATCTTAAAAATTTGAGTTACTGTATTTCTGTGATTCTGTACCATACGAATTGGAGAAATAGATTATCATGAAGTCAAACTGCAAATCACTGTCTTTAAAACAATGCTCATATATTTATTAATATGGGCATGCCTTTTTTTTTTTTTTTCTTGATTGTTTTTTTTTGGTCAAACATAATAGAATTCAAAATGATGCTTAAGCTTTAAACCTCTAGGTGGAGATAGCATACAACTTCACAATCACATATAATAAAACAATAGCATCATTTATTAATCAACTTTTCTTATGTTGTTTAAAGTTCTCAATTTCTAAAGTGACAGCATAAGACAAAGTAATTTTTATTACATTATCCTTTTGTATTGCTCATGGTCCCTAAACACGTAATTAATTGTAGTTTGTAACTTTGAATTACTTAAAGCAAGTAATTAGTTCTGGCTGCAGTAGGTCTTGTCCTCATATGGTAAAGATTGTATGCATATAATGCAAGTTTCCTATGATTTAACAAGTCTCCAATATTTTTGCTTCCCAGCGAAGAAAATATTTTCTGAAACTTTGTTTTCTATTTCACTTTATACCTAACTATGGTGCAGTATTAGTTGAGTCACAGTGGGCCAGATCCTGCAAACCCTACTCAAGTGAGTAATCTTACTGACGTCAAAGAGACCGTATACGTTATTAAAGATTTTGTGCCTGAGTAAAGTTTGCAGGATTCGACCCTAATTTGATGTAATTGTATTGATGTAATATTTTTTAGTGGAATCTTGAGTTGAAAAACTGTTATATCTCAAAAAGAAGCTTAAAAATGGCAGAAACATACTCTGGTAGTCCACGAGTACAATGATCCATCTTACAAACCAAAAAAGAACCATCCAGTAACTGCAACTAAGAAAAACCTGGCACATGGGTAATCACACATGACATTTTCATGGGTTCTTTATAAGTTATCTGGTTTGGGTCGTTTCTGTGGTTTATACGATGGAAAGCACAGACTGCAATGATTTACATTTAAATACTTGTTTATGCTATTGAGCTGGAGACCAACATACAGCCTTGTCTTTTAGTAATTTTAAACAATCATAAAGCTTGCTTTACAGAAAATGTCATCCAAACCCACTTTTGGTTTGGAGAAGGAGGAGGAAAACATGCTTGCTATTATGACATTCAGAATGCCTTCATATTGAGATGATTAATACTCAAACATTTAGGTTTAAAAATTTAGGTAGCTGAAAAAGATGTAAATGGTAATGTGTGTAGCATATGATGCTTTACTTCCTTGATATCAGTATACTGATTTTAAGTAGATACGACTGATGAGCTCATGTATTTCACATGCATAGTGCTTAAAATTGTTGGCACGGCAACATTTGCATGTGTAAGGCTTTCTGCGTGTCAGGGTTTCCCTGGCACAAACCCTTTTGGTGTGAGTGCCCAGGTTCCAGAGCACTGTGGAGCACCATGGCTGGCTGGGCAGCAGGTTCATATTCCAGCCCCTAGCGTGTTCCACAGAGGTTTGATCCACAAAGGCTCTAATGTCTCTTACGTTTTTTTGGGAAGTTTGGAACAATTGGTGGTCTACAGATTCTTCTTGGCACTTCATTTATGATTCCCCTTTTCACACAACTTTTTTTAAGGTTTGTCTGCATCTAGTGGAGTATCGGATAGTGTTTTTTATGACAAAACAGCGTTTTAGAAAGATGAAGGCTGTCCACAGCTATCCTGCAGCTTGCTAGTCAGCACTGGTGTTCCCTCCCACCAACTGCTGGCGTCAGAGGACTCCCTGAGCATGATCGCTGGAGTTTTCCCTCATGTTAGTTCTTCTGGTCATGTACATTACATGACCATTGGGTGGAGGCAAATGCACAGGATTTATTCAGAGATGAGTATACCTAAGTGAGGACAGATAAGATAGAGCTGGAAGGAGATGGGTTTGTGCATGGAATCCCGGGTTATCAGTCCAGGAGTGACATACCACCAAAGCCCGAGAAGCTCTTCTAGGGTTTTGCACCAGCACAGTCTCCACTAATGGTGTTAGTGGAGCTTGAAGTAGCCCTCACTGTAATGCAATGATGCTTACAAGTAGAGGCTACTGGAAAATTGCTTCCTGGATATTTTAAATAGTGTGCTGTTCACTCTTATATGCCTGAACTTGTTGTATTTAAATTGTACATTCGTATACCGTTAAATACACCTTTCCTGTAGGAATACATCAAGTAAAGGCTAGCCTGAAAAAATGCATGTTGAGTGTATGTTAAAACATACTTAGCACCTTCTAAAATGTAAAATATCCATTTAGATCAGTGCTGGCTGACTCCCTGGAAGACGAAGCTAAGAATAACATCACCATCTTTACAAGAATTCTAGACAGACTTCTGGATGGTTATGATAATCGCCTCAGACCTGGATTAGGAGGTAATAAAACCAATTAAAGATTGATTTTTAAAAATCAATTTTAATGTTCAGATTTTATGCAGTGATATTCTTGCTTCGGGGTTTTTTTTTCCCTAACAACTGGTATGTATCTTGATAAATTATTTATAACTACATTCACCCAGATGAATCATTTGAAGTTTGAGGAAGATAACATCTATGAATGGAAAGAAGGCACTTTCACACATTTATCTTAAGTAAAAAGGGAAAAAAACTCTGGTGTTTTATACATAGTAGAACAGAATGTGAACAAAAATAACATCTAAAGCTGTTATTCCAGTCAAGGAATTTTGGTTGAACAAGGAATGCAGGCTTAATTCCCTGCAATGCGATAGGTGTATGCTTTCAGAAATCTGCACAAGTGTTTCGTGTGACGTATATAAATTTCACATTTTAGATTAATTCCTTGGCCCAGTAAATTCAGTGAAAATGTTGTGATTTTGACTTCTTTGGAATTAGGGTGTCACTGGTAATATGCATTTCATTTCTGGGCACCTTGCACTTATTTGGGCATTTGGAAATAAAAAATACAGAAAAAGAGAATATTGGAGGACAGAGGTCACTGCACTCTTGTGCCATTACTGTCTGTTATTTTTCAAAATGTCAGTTCACATTTTGATTTTAAAGCTGTATGCTTTTTTATGTCAGTATGTGTTATATAGGCAAGAAATTTAAATAATTTTTATGGTCTTGAAAATATTACTGTGTACAGAAAAATCTCAATGACAGGGAGGGGCTGAATATCTTAGTTTCGACAATATTTTATCTGCTATTGGTGATTATCTGTATTTATACAAGCTAACATTCAGATATACACTTCTACTGCTATTATTATTTTTTGTAACAGTTTTGGTAATTGTAATTTTCAACTTGGAGACTGTTTCAGCTTGATGAATCTAATTCTAGTGCAAAATCCTTGGGAGCCATTCCTATTCCTGTTGATTTTAGGAAGATCAGGCCCAAAGCTAGAGACATGCTTCAGCTTCCATGGATATTGCAATAACAACTCTGATCAAATTAGGCATCAGTTAAAGCTCAGAGTTTTTATCCAACATTATTCTGTCCTGACCTGTGGCTCTGTTGCTGTTCTGGTCCTGGAGAATTGTGGCTTGCATCTGACACAGCAGAAAGTGGGAGCTGACGCTGACTAAAACAGCTTTCTCATTATACATTACTTTTAACCTAGTATATATTTTCATTTCCATTTTTGGCCTCTGTACAGGGGAGGCTTGTGAAATATTTTATATTCAAAGACTAATTTGGATGGTACATAGCACCAAAACACTGTTGATGCGAGAATTTATAGTCATGTTTTACATGGAGTTTTGATTTCTTTGCAAAATATTCAAGTTTAAGAATTTAGGCATAGTATAAACATTCAATGACTTGCAGTAGCATTTCATATCACCAAGCTCATGTTGAATTGGCTGGCAGGGCTTTTAAAAGCATGCATTTTATTAGAAAAATAATCAAAGTTTTCTTGCTTACAAGGAATGAGCCATTTAATGAGAGCAGTTTGCAGTTCCTTTGCATATCAAGTATTTTTTATAATTTTGAAATTGTATTATTGAGAACATGAAATAAAGAAAAAATCTAATGGATTTTTCTTTTATATTTTTCATTAAATTTGCTTCAAAATAACCTCCCTCTTTTCCTTTATGAAGCCTCATAGATAATTAAAACATACTCTGAGTGCAAAAATATTAAAGAATTAACATCTGTTTTCTATTGGTATACATGGCAATCAACCCATGCAGAATATGTGTGAAATGAAACTGTGTCATGCATATTAAACCATGGTGATTCATGACACATTAATCTTCAAGAATACTTCAGTTGTGGATGGATGGATTCTTACAATTTAAAAGAACACTTGTAAATGGCAGTTGTGATAATTCATGATACAAAACATACCAAACAAGGCTTTTTACATAGTGCTTTGTAATTATGTAGTTTCTTATTTTAGGAATTTTCTAGCAGTTTATTTATTCCTTGTTCTTGTAGTCTGAAAAGAGATACGGAAATAATTAACCTTCTTTTTTTTTTTAACACTAAGTGCCTAGTAAGCTTTGGGAATTTCTAAAAGTGTTTTTGTAAGAGATTACTACATTCTGACCATGCCACACATCATTAATTTAAGATACCTAGTCTCAGTTATGTTTCACTTCCATTTGTATGAATCTGAAATAGCTCATTTGAAACCAGTAGAATGTTTACTTTGGCAAAGCAGTTTGCATTATCGTGCACACATCACTGCTATGACTGGGATCACAATCTGGCCTAACATGCTACAACAGAAATTGTCCAGGATCTGAGATGAATTCTTCTAAAGCAGTCTGAAAGCAAGAGCTCTTTGTCAGCCCACTTTTACTTGCTGTGAAAGATATTTTCAGAGATGTCTTACAGCAGGAATTTAGCTCATTGTAAAAAATTGCTCCTTTAGTAACGAAATGTTTTGGGTTAATATTGACATTTTATCTAATTATTGACCAACAAAAGGGAAATGTATAAATTTCTTGAAAGACTGTATATGAAATCCAGCTAAGTAAATGTCTGGTTGGGAGGTAGTTCTTGAATTAAGGGATAGATTTGTAATTCATTTTACTGGGAGACTTGGTGTGAGTACTGACAGTATGTAACTTGATGCTTTACTGATGCTCTTCAAAACTGAGTACTATTTTCTAAAGATTGATGAGGAAGGTTTAATTTTTACTGGTGGTACATCTCTGTCAGATAAACAGGTTTTGGCTGTTGGCTGTTGGCTATCCTACCATCTGGGACCTTGAGTGATGTATGAACACTACAATGATGAAATTACCTGCAAAATGGGTGTGGGCAGGGAGAAGATGACACTGCACCATCCCCTGAAGCTAGAGACATCTCATATTACTTACATATATGCCCCAACCTACTGTACTGATATGGATAAGCAGGGGTTTATTCAAGGGGACATAATCTTTTCTCTGTACTCATTTTATGCTAAGCACAGGGTTGCAGCTGGAACACTCTTGACTGCACTTTAAGCTCTGAAATGAACTATTTTGCCCAAACATTCTGTGCCATTTCTGTTTAGTCATCAAAATAAATTACAAGTTTGACTTCAAAACAAATTTCCTGTATCATTAGCATTAATTT
This sequence comes from Parus major, assembly GCF_001522545.3. NCBI lineage: Eukaryota > Metazoa > Chordata > Aves > Passeriformes > Paridae > Parus > Parus major. Next base: position 44,123,093 of record NC_031771.1, read on the forward strand.
GTATGAAATATAGCCATGCAAATGGCAAGTCATACAAACCTTAATTGTTTATGACTTTCTATAAATCATGAAGGTTGTTGTTTGTTTTTTTTTTATTTGCTGCAATGTTTTCAAGACACTTAAGGTAACATTTTTTCATAAATCCTTTGCTTTTTATTAGCATGTAGAAAAGGAAATCCACATATTAATGGGCTTTAAAACTAAGCAAGGAACCAAAATATCTGGAAGTGATTGAACTATCTATCTTCTCTCCTCTGGTCCATGAACAGACATGATCATGCTGGATGCTTCAGTATTCTGACTATCTACACAAGTTATTCAACCTTCTTTACTTTCTCACATCAGAAACTGGCCTTTCCAACAGCTATAGAACTTCTGTCTTTTCTACTCTCTGAAACATATAAAACATAATGGAATAAAAAACTTAAATGTTGGAGAAAACAAAACAAAACAAAACAAAAGGGAAGTTACAAGGGCAGAGGACTGGACTTCATAGCCTGAAGTTTCAAGTGCCATACTGACACTGAAAAGATCTGTGGAAATGTCAGGATCCTTCTGCAAACTGTGGTCAGTCTCACCAGCTTCAGGAATGGCATTCTTATTGTAACCAAAGAGTTGAATGTTGGTTGTTAAAAAAAAAGAAGATAAGACAGTAGGTAGGTGAAAATTAAATGCACTGTGATTCTATTTTGAAGGAACCATCTCTGATTTCAAAAACTCTTGCTTTAAGCAAGCATCTGCATTGCATTTCTCATACAGACAGACCAAATCTTCTTTTCTTCCAACATTTTGTAAATCAATTGAACAGGAAAACTGAAGAGAATGGAGGGCAATTCTTGCTGACTATTGCTATCAGGGAGATGGTCGGCAATGAGCACTTCCAGGTGTGATCTTTCATCTTTGGAACACTGCATATTTCATTGCATAGGATCAGTGTAATGTAGAATATCAGACTTAGTGATTAAAAGTTGTGTGATGTGCTCACCAACACAATCACAAGGAAAATCCATTTTTTCACAGATTACCTTTGTTTCCTGCCCAGATCAGGAGAGCTGTATGCATATATGTGTCTGTGTTTATCAAATAGTTGGAGGTTTTCAGTTGCCAGGAAACTAGCTTGGTTAGTCCTCTAGCCAGACCTAGCAGTGTTTGTCCCCAAATATGATTAACATAAATTCGGAGTATTATAAAGCAAGGTTCTTTGACTATTTTTTTTCTGCAGAACAGTGCTAGAAAGCTTTTACTACTGTTTTTAAAGAAAAAATGTGCAGTTCCCCATCACAGTTCTGGTTGCTTCCTTAGCCTTTCTTTGCTCCAGGTTCATCTTTGGAAATGGTGATATCTCTCTGCAAGTGCTAGTGCAGAGTAATTCAGAGCAGCACTTGCATCTTCTAAAAGCCCACTATCTTTGTAGCTGGGCTGGGACACAAAGAAGTAAACTATTGTGTGCTCCTCTTTTGGGAAAACCTGGAAGGGCCACATGGAATCTGGCCATAATAGTGCTTTCAGAGGAGTCAGTGGGAAACTCAGGTTAATTTATGTTAGAGCCATGGATAATGTATATTGGCAAAAAGCATTCCTTGTAAGAAATGGAAAAGCAATAGAGAGGAGGATATGAAAATCTCATTAATAACTTATCCAGGGCATGCAGACAGTGCTAAAATCCAAGAACAGAACTAGCTCAGTAGCTATAAGCATTCCAGGGAAGGATTCATTAGGAAAAGTGGAAGGATAAAAAACTCAGAGGAACCTTTTTGATACTAAAGAACAAACCAAAAAAAATGTGTAATATAGGATAGGGGCTGAGTAGCTAGATAGAGGTTATTTGGTTATTTATTTATTGAAAGTCTGTGAATAAATCAACAGTGAAGATGTGAAAATTAAATTAATGCTACAACTGTGCAGGGTAGTGCAACTTGGGAAAGTGTTGCATGATGCAAAGCAAAAAAAAATCACAGAATCACAAAATAAGCTGAATTAGAAGGGATCCACAAGGATCATTGGACCCAGGATCAATTCCTGGGCCTGCACAGCACCATCCCAAAGAGTCAAATGCCTCAGATGAGTTAACAGAAATGTTGGTATTTTACAGCAATTATACATGCCTGTAGAGGAGCTAGTCTGGGAGGCTCTCCCAGTTCACTGAGCGTGTATATTTAGTACTTTTTTTTTTCTCTCCTGGCAAGGAATTGGCATTTGCTTCTAATGCTAGAATTACTGCTGACAGCACCAAGGCTGAATTAGAGCTTTGCTTACTTTTGTCTCATCTGCAAGGAAGCCGTGAAAGCAGATACTGCAGATTTCTGTGTAGCTCATTGGTGCTCATTGGTTACATTTTTCAGCCAGATTTGATGGACAAAGACAGCAAAACCATCACCTTTTCTCTGTGATGATGTTATTCTGGGTTATTTAGGAAATGATGGAGAAGGAGTGGTCTTGCTGATATCCAAGGTATTCTACTATTGACTGCTTTCCACTTGTTATCATGTTAAATCTTGCAATGATTTTTTTTCTATCTGAAGTATACAACTACTTCTTATTCAGGCTGACTAGCTTAAATAGGTATATATCAAAGGAAGGCAATGTCATAGTTCCAAAGTTTTTATTACCTTTGTGTAATGATACAATTTGCACAAAGCCATCTGAATTGGAAATAAAATTATTATTTAAATAATCTAACTCTAAAACATTTTCAGAAATATTTAAGAGCATTAGAAATTCATCCAGGATAACTTTGGGGATTTTAATGGATCTCGTGGATTTTTACTAGTGTATTTTAACCCAGCAAAAAGTGAATTTAAATGTGTTTATCCATGTATATGTTGCTTACAATGAAAAAAAATAGTCAATCTGTGGAAACAAAGAAATTTTTTAATACAAAATTAATAGTATTCTGGATTACATTAAAAGGTGCACTTATAAAGAATATCAGGGAAATCCTTTAATATTTGCAGCTGTGATGCATCCATGGAGTACTCAGTTTTGTATATTATTTTTATAGGAGACACAGACAATAACATTTCAAATATTTTCTTAAATAAGATATACTGAAAAAAGACAGCAAATTAAGAATAAGAAGGAGGCTATAAAGATCTCTTATTCAGTTATATAATCACCTAAAGATATTGTGAAAATTTTGGTGAAAATCTATTCAACCAGTTTATAATAAAGCATTGATGGTTTTTGACATTTTGGGTTTAGATGTATAGGATGTAGGCAAAAATATTTGGAACACCCTACCCTTCCCAAAGATGAAAAAATAGACCTTAAAAATACGTTTCATTTAAGGAAAAATAGCAATTATATCATACTGTGATTTGACTAGCATCACTGTTTAGTGATGTTGATTTATGTTTGCGTGACAACAACCAATATTTAAGCAAATAGTCATGCATAACTTTCAGAACAATTGATTGGCAAATTTTGACATTTTATTTACAATGAAAACAAAAACCTTGGGATTAAATGGGCATGGATAATTCCTTCCTCTTCTTTGTGTAGAATAGGTAACCTTTGTTCTTGAGCCTTCTAAAGGCAAATATACATTTAAATACATTTTCTGTATTTTAGCACCCATAAAGAAAAAACTGCTACAAGACGTTAATTCTGCATAGCACAATAGGATTCTACTGCATTCAATGCCTGATTGTGGCAAAACAGTGTAACAATACTCTCTTTATGAGACATAATCTAAAAGGACCAAAAAAAAATATAAAGAAGAATTATTTTCCTGCCTTCCTTAGATTTACTAGGCAAATAACATGCTGATGATTTTCAACAGTTGTAGAGATAATGGCTGCTCAGAGTTGTGGTGGAGTTTCCATCTTTGTGGAGACCTTGACAATTTGACAGGGTATGACTTGGGCAACTTGCTGTGTCTTTAGAGATTGCTCTGCTTTGGACCTTCCAAAGGTTCTTTTTAAACTCAGTTTTTCTAAGATTCTTTAACTGAAAGCCAGCATGACATTGAAATAATGGCTGCAGCTTTCCATCTTACTTGGAAAAGATGGAAAAAAAAAATTAGTATATTATATCTTGAAGATATAGCTGAAGGAAAAAGTCTGTGTAAATGAAAGGTTTAAACTGCTTCAGAACAGCAGGATGCTCAGTGTTGTACAGCTCTTGAGCTTATTGTTCATGAAGACCCCACTGAAAAATATAAGATTTTGAGTAGACAGGATATGCAAAAAATGAAGGGGATGTATCCTTATTTATGGTCTTTGGCCCATTTTTCCAATTATCACCTTATGCTGAAGTCCTGGAAAGGGTTAAATATGTGATAAGACAGTGTTTTAAAGGACAGGGACTTTATTTCATTGAATCTTTCTCAGTTTACTTTGGCAGTGTACAGGGAACTGAAAAGCTGCACAACACTTTGTATCCTAGATATCAATGCCTCCTCAGGAAGCACCCAGGAACCTCTAAAAACCACCCTTCTTCAGAGCCCTGGGACAACTTCCAAAGTTCCCCCTGTTTTATTCTTCTATTATATTTATATTGCCTTTTTCTTTTCTAAATACCTATCTGTTTTGTTCATTCTTATAAAAAATGTCCAGCTGTCTTTTTTCACCAAAATGTGATGAATTTATTTAGTTCCCTTTAAGTATAGTGTTACCCAAGTCCAGGTGAGTCCTGCCCTGTAAATGCAGCTGTGCACTTTCCTTTCACAGCTGGAAACCCATCCTTGCCCTACCCTCCTCCCAGGTTCAGCTGCTGACATCCAGCTGCCTGAAGGATTTCTTATCCAATGAAACTTGATGGGGGAGGTTGAAATGATGTGAAGGCAAGCTCCTAGGTAGGTAGAAAGCAAAGATTATCCTGTACCCACAGATTGTGTGGCCCCTCTTTTGTGCCAGCAGAGTTCTTTGGTGTTCTTCACTGGTCTGAGACAGATCTGTTGCTTCTGGCAGTACTCCTGACTACATATTCCTGTTTCTGTTTTCTTGCAATGCTACCACTTTGTGACCGTCTTTAAGAATAACCTTTTCAATGCACAATCTAGTGCATCCAATTTTTAGAATTAATAGTGTGGAGAGAGAGAGAGAGAGGCGGGTATTTCATCAGAAAGGATCATGCAGAAGGACATTGTAATTGTCTGTATATTAAAACAGCAAATTTATTTATTTTTTTCAGTATTTTGGTCTTTTTTAATTGTCAGTATTAGTGGGTACAATTAATATCTAACAGTAGCTTCTAAATGCTCCAAATAACACCAATGAAGTAGAAGAAAAAGCTGTTTTTCAACAATGTAGCATTAGAGTAATACAAGCCAAGGTGAAAAACCACTATGGGCAAGAAACATGGGAAAGGAAAGGAGGGCAGGACAAAAGAGATAAGGAGTGAAGGAGGGAGTGTCATACTAACCACTGACCACTTTTAAACAACTGGCAGATTTAAACAGCTGTATGAAAGTTTTTTTCAAATATCCTTTGGAAACTCTAAAGTAGAATAGACAAGAACTTTTATCATTATGATATATACATGCATTTAAGTTTCTGATATTAGTGTTGTTCAACAATGAGTCATCTATCTCAAGAAACAGCTATAGAGGATGTGTTGCTGTACTATTCACCAAACTGCTAAATTAAAGCACCAGCAGAAGATTTTGAATTAAGACTGTCAAAAGTCTAATAAATTTTAATTATAAGAATCAAAGCACTTCAATATGCCAATATTAATCTTTAAACACATTTCAATACCTGTTTTCTCCATGTTAATGCTCTAATGAAATTAATCACAAGCTAAAGCAAATTTTGTTTACCCCTGCCACCCTATTAATAGTTTGCTTTATTATGCAGAGTATTTCACCACCAGACTGTGGAAATTGTGTGTAAATGAGAAAAGCATGATTCTGCTAACCTTCCAGAAGTGGTGTTGCTATTTGGGAACCATTTATGTGATTACTGTGTAGAACATAGCTTCTGATTTACATTCCTTAATTTCTTGCCATATGTTGTGGGCTACTTAATAATTGGAGCATTTAACACTGTGAAAGCAATGTAAATCAATTCCCCTCTTACCTTGGATTATTGTGCACATCAGAGGACATTAAACACTTTAGTGAAGTTGTGCAGCTGCAGAGATTACATCTAGTCTGACCAAATTGCATTCATTTTTTATGTGTAGACATACATATTTGGTCCTTCCCATGCCTTTTTTTTGTTGAACCGGTAGAGATCACATGTCCTCATCTGTAATTTGTTTGGGAAAACCTGGGTGTCCCATATTCCATCTGCTTCATCTGTGTTTTTTTGCAGACTGTAAATGAAGCATTTTATAATCTTGTAGTGTTATGACTAATAGAGTTGATTGAAGATAAAATTCAGTGCTGTGGACCACTGACCTTAATATATGGTTCAATAGAAATCAGTTAAAAACTGGTGTATGCTGCAAAATTTTATAGACTGCTTGCATTTATGATCTTTGATGTGAAGGTGGTTTCCTGGAGTAACCTATCTTCATTTAGCACTTCCTTCTGTTTTAATTTAAAAAATTGTATACTCTCCATCTCTTAAATACCTCTATTACATGAAAGCAATGTATCTTCTGACTGAATATGTCTAGTTCTTCTTTGTTTGTCTCAATTGCTCGGTGCTGATTCTCTCATCCAAGAGAGGTAATTGTCTTCCAACACATTCCTTCCTTTTAATTTCTTGTATCCACTCTCAGTTTCCTAAGACAATAGGTTCCTCAGACCACCTCTATCAGGAAATTGGGAGGTATTAGAGCTGCTTATTATTATTATTTCCATTCTTTCAAGTGTGTAAGCCTCTCAGCATAACACCAGAGAGGAGAAAAATAATGGAACAGGTGAGAAAGTCTGTGTTTATATTCAAGAATTTAGAGATGAGTTGAAGGGACAACTCCTACCATTAATACACCACCATGTTCTAGATATTTCATTCTGAGTGACAATCTAAAGGCTACTGTAGATGCCTTTTTATTCTCACTATTTGAAATAGTAATTTAAAGGCTCACTGAATGAGAAGCAGCTGAAGACAGAGATGTATTGTCTTGTATATAAATGAGAAAACCAAAGGTTTTAGTCTTAGATGCAATGTTGTGTTTATATAACCCCCCTGCCATCCTAAGGCATTCCATAGCACTTCATGGACTTGTTTGTGTCAATAGTTTTAACTGAGCATTGAACAGTGAACTTTTTTTCACCAGATCTTTAAATATTAATTTGACACTGTGTTGTCTCATGCAGTTTCTGAAAGGAACAGGGAAGAGACTTCCACATGGGAAAATAAGCAAACAAATAAATAAGTAAAGATGAGAAGGGAGAAATATAAATGCCTCTTGTTTGAGATAAGGAAATGGCCACATTTTTAATAATCCCTTCCCATCTGCTGAGTGCTAAAAGCTGTCAGAGAACTATATTTTTACTAGACGTTTTGTCTTTAATGACCATTAAAAAAAAAAAAATAATCTTGTTTGCTACTGCATGATAGTCTATTTTTAAAATAATTGACTGTTTTAAAATTATAGCTGTGGTAAATATTATCTGCATTTTTTCACAAAGCCATACTTTCTGCTAAGAGAAATATGCACTTTAAGAAACTGATTTCTGATTAAACTCATATTAGGCATTGTTTCAAATAAAAAAAAACAAACAAACAACACTCTATTTTTTAATTCTGCCTGTAAAAAGCCCAACCTATTATTTAATACTAAAAGCAGATTCCAATCCCAAATATATAGTCTTTCCACATATAGAAGCCTAGTGGATTCTCAAAATTCCATGGACAGCCAGAGGCAAATTCTCTTGTCACAGGCAAAAATAAAAGACAAAATTGAGGCTGCTTAATCCAAGCTCTGGGAATATCCTGGGAGTATGTTTTAGAGGAGATTCTGGGGAACACTGTTATCTGTAAAATAGCTTGGAGACATTCAAGTGACTCAGCTGTGGGACTTTTGAGTGCTACAGTACACTTCTTGTAGACATTTTGCACAGCCTTAGACTAAGACCTTTTTTTGTATTAACTGGATAACCGAAGAATAACTGGCAACTCAGTAACATGTTAAAATGGCTCTTAAAAATTGCTTCATTGCTGTCCATTGCAGTATTTTTTGCTTATTTGAGAGATGCTTGTTTAAGTATTAAAATGATTCTCTGTTGGATCATGCCATGAACTCGTTGCTTGTCAGGACTCCTGTTTAGCAGGAAGCTTATTACCCATGACCATCCCTGCAGCTGTCCTGCCAAGCAAAAAATGTTAAGAATAAAAAATAAAAGACAGCTTGGCAGCCAGTCTGATTTGTGCTATGTCTTGAAACTGTAACTCTACTCCTTCCTTCCCTGTTTTTCAGCAACTGTGAGGCTGAGGAGCATGTGGGGAAAGCGTGTGTCTACAGATTGTTAAGCATGCTATTTAGGGTGTTAACATGAACATCACCTCTGGCTGATTTTAGTAATTCCTCTGGCTAGCTTTTTTGAGAATATAGAGTAGTCTGGATAAACATTAATTTCCTGTACTTCATAGTTATTTTACCTGGCTTGAAATAGGAACTGCTGCCTGGTTGATAGAAGGATTAGAATGCTCTCTTTTTTTTTTTTTTTTTTTGATAGTGTGTCACAGTCTTCTGAAATACTATTATAGAATTTCATACAGTGTTACCTATTAAAAACATATTTAAGGATGCTGCTGCAAAAAACAGCATTAAAAGTGCCCACTAATATGCAGCTCTATTAAATAAAGGCACTACCTCTTTCTACCATTGATTCCTGTCATGCTTGAATGCAAAGTACAAGGCTAGCAAAAGATAAAAGAGCTGCAGCTCCATTTTTTATGACTATACAATCCAGGACTATAATACCCAGACACTAAGCACAGACATTAAAATTAATCTGTCTGAAAGGATCTTCATTTTCATTGCTTTCTTATGTCTGTTGATCTCTAGAGGACCTCCAGCAGCCTTTGGGACTTTGGAACATGTGAGTTTCGTACTTTGTTCTGAGAGCATCAAGCCTTGGGAAGATGCCAACTCTGGTGACATGAGTGCTTGCCACAGAACAAGCAAGACAGTCTTTCCCAGAGCTTCATCACAGTTTCTGTCAGCTCCAGGGTGGCAACTTTTTTGCTGTGGCTGACCACAGAGACAGACACAATCCAAAGGCTTCTTCTGAAGCGTAATCACTGGGGGAAGACTTTTTCACTGACTTCAATGGGCTCTGCCATCCTACCCAAATTCCTCATTAAATAATTAACAAGGCTAATAAGCACTGTGACATTGTCTGTTTTAGCTATGAAAATGTAGTGTGTATCCAAAGAATGAAATGCTTTGTGTATATCTATGTATTATCACAGTTCCTTGGCCATCCCACTGAGTTCTGTGGCCATCTTACAGGTGCTTGATGTTCATCCAGGAAATTATGAGAATTTAGGGGTTTTTATAATGTTTAGAATGTGGGAAGGTCATGAAAGGCAGTGTCCTTTCATAACTTGTACTTTCACTGGCAAGTTGACATGTTACATATTTATGTAAATATACATGAGCCAAACTGGCTTCTGAAATCTAATTTGGATAAAATCTAGGATGAGTGATTTTGGTTAGAAAAACAGCTGGGCCTATGTAAGTCATGGGCAAGCAAATAAGCTAGCAACAAAAATTAAGTTTCTGAGGAATCAATAGCCATTATACAACAAAAGCACTTCTTAAGAAACCCAGACTTAGCTGTGTTATGACTGCAAAGAGAAACTGGAAACTGCTACTTTTTAAAAATGATACTGCTGTTATGGGTAGATGCAGTTTGAAATGCAGGAGGGACTGTCAGAGTGAGTGTATCAAATGGGATGTTTTAGAAATGCTATGACTTGGAATAAAGCACAGAGATTAAACCTGAAATTAACCTAGAAGTGTAATGCAGCAGAATTTGCCAAGTTGTTCCATGACTCTATGTACTGAGGTCATAAAATTCAAACAGTAAAAAAAAAGAAGAGAGATAAAGACTTCTAAGTTTCTACAATCTGAAATAAATTTGGGAAGTTTTCTGCCTTACCTGCATGTTAATGTTTTTTTTCTAATAGCACAAATCTCTAAGCAGAGTAGACAGAAATACAGTCTCATGTGAATAAGAACTTTTCCCTCCCTACTTGTGTGATGATACTGATTCAGGTCAGTTCAGATAATTACTGCTCTACTTTATCAGAGTCTGCTCCCTTCCAGACTTGTTTGAGCACTCTTTTTGTCTTCCTCTGTCTCATTCTTTAGAGAGTTCTGGGGCAGTCTGGTTCATTTCAGCTCTATCGTGCTCACCCTGTTGATCTAAACATTGCAGTACTGATATTTATTACTCAGCCTGGTAATTGTAAACACTCCTCATCCTGATGGAAGCTATAATATCTAAAGGGACAAGGTTTAGTGCTGATGTTTTATTTTTCATTTGTGTGGCATGTGGTTTTGGTTTGCCGCTAATCGTGTTGTGTGTTAGTTAAGTTCCTTTTACTTCAACATTTAAGTAATCCATTTCAGCAATATCACGTTTCTTCCAGCCAAATTTTATGTTTCTATTGAACATTTTGTGCAACTTTAACTAAAAATCCCTCACATTGGTAGTTTATTTTAGAGCTGAATGCTTTTAAGTTAATTTTCCTTTTTTTTTTCTTCAAGGTGGTTGAGGATGAAATGAAAAGTAAAGAAAGATTTGGTGGATTTCATGGTAGTCTTATGGGAAAGTTTCATATTGCCCATGTGTTTAGATTGTCCTTCCCAATGATTTAATTTTCTTCTTTTCAACATTTTGTCTCTCCCTTTTTTAATTGTACCATGGTCAACACTACTGTTCATAATTACTCAATTAATCACAAGTATTTATACAACCAAACCATCCATATTGTATTAATACCTTTACAATGAACCTGTATATTAGAGGAATACTCTGTTTAAATGATAGGGAAAAAATCCAAAAAGCTGTCTAGCTAGTTAATTGCTTTCTTAATCACTTGGCAGTCAATACCTCTGAGATTGTCAAAATGTTGCCGGAGGTGACAAAAGTCTATGAAGTCCAACAGTAATGAGTGAGAGTATCTAAATATCTTCTTTTCCCAGTGCAAAGAACCAATTAAGTTGTGCACTTTTGGGTTGTTTGAAATCTCTTTCATGTTGAAGTATTGGCAGGATTCAGGCTAGATGCTGATTGATTGATTGGCCCAATGTGATATGAGCTCCACCAGTCAGTACAGTAGCCTTATCATCAGGGATAAAGTACATTCCAGCTTAAACTTCTTAGTTACTGCCTACCTGATTTGGAAAAGGGATCTGAATCCATGTTTCCCAGTTTCCAAACCTTTTATGGAGGCACGGGGCTTTTTGATCATTCTGAGAAAGTGGCTTCCTTCCACTGGAGATTTTTTACTTACTTCTTTGTATAAAATAGCTACATACATGTCAGAAGATGGGCTGAGATCTCTTTCTGCCTGCTGGCCTTTAGAGGCATTCATGATCTTTGGCCAGTTGTCCCCACAAGACTGAGGGCTTAGGTTTGTCAGTTCCCACATCTCCTGGACCCCACATACAGTGGAATTCATTGCTTCCAATGGCTGGGCACCCTGTGTGGAACATGGGTAAAGCTGGGCATGTTGGCACCTCTCAGAGATGGTGTGGGCATAACTGTCTACAAATGTGGTTCTTAAAGTCAATAAACTCAGTAGGAATCTGTCGAGCTAAGTAATTAAAAATGCTGAAGAAGAGCATGCAGCTGAAGCTTTTCATTACCAATACATGTGAAACAACCAAGTTTGGGTGTGAAAATATTACCAGTCTCCTTTTCATCTGTTCACAGGGGTGTTCCCCCTCTAGATCTCATGGCATTCCTCCTTTCCTGAAAAGAGCTGTGACAGAAGCTGATAGTCGGATTTAATGGAAGCTTCTAAAATAGAGAGCAGCTGTTGTCAAGTGCATGCTCTAATTTAAAGCAGAGACATGAACTCAGTTACTGTGTGTCAGGTTCTGTCTTGACCACACAGGTGAATTTTCTAAGATACAGCATGCTTCCTCAGTCTTTGGAAGGAATTGGTTCTGCATTGTGTAAATAATTAGATCTTGAGCAGAGGCTTCAATTTAAGTCTGCTCTATCCCATGAGTACTGCGAGGCTGTGGAATCAGTCTCTTGCTTGTTTTCTTCCTTTCTCTATCAAAATCTTTCTGGCTCAGTAAATCTGTAATTATTTATAGGTTGAGGAACTTGTTGGGACTTGGTTGAGAGCCAGTTCTTTAGGCTGCTTGGCAGCATTGGGATATTTTTGCCTTAAGGTGGAAATATAAGCAGCCAGGGAATTTTAGGTACTGACAATGTTAGACAGCAATTTAGGAATAAAGGGGATTCAGACAAATATAAGTGCAGAATTTAGTCATTATGATCTGGACCACAGAGACATTCAGTTTAACTCTGATTGATTTAAACGGAAACTTGGAGCTTAAATAACTTTCTGGAACTTGTCCAATATACTTTAAGAGTCTTTAGGTCTATCCTTGAGCAACTTCTCAAATTTGTGGAGAAAGCATATAATAAAGTTAAGACCACACCTCAAATGTCACTTGTATCCAAGATTTTTCATTCATAGACCCCTTTGGAAATGTTTTTAAATTTGCAACCTGAAGTAATAAGGTTTGCAAATTAAAGGTCTCTTGGGGGAGAGAGAGAGAGAGAAGAAAAAGTAGTAAATGTAATGTTTGTGTGTGTGATATGCACTTTCCTTTTTGACTGAGAGTTAAACCTCAAATTTGTAATATACATGGGCAAATTATCTTAGTAATGTGTAAATGTTCTCTCAGCCCAGAGAGAATTTTTTGTTTTTTCATTTGACATATGATAATGGTGCTAAGGCAGTTTGCACCAGCATCTTCTATACACAGGACAAAGAGTAAATACTGACTGTGATAATATATCACATTATTTGTGTTGCAGATGTGTCTACATAGCATTCTGTGCACATTTTGCAGGTAACCTACACCTAAAAAAAGCTGTTAGTTTAGCTAAAAACATATCTGAGAATGTTTTCCCAAGTCATATTTTTTGCTACAGTAGAGAAGGGTGTTGACAGTTAAGCTAAATTCTTTTTTCCAGGTCAGTGTTTTTCTGATGGTCAAAAAGTCTCACTCATCTCAAAAGAAACACTAATGTTTAACTGAATTATTGTATTATACCAAATTCCTGTTATTTTGAACCAATTTTAATTATTTCAGAATAATGAATACTACTTTGTTGAAATAAAAGAGTGGGCCTATATGCAGCCCAATTATTCTGTTCATGTAAATGACATAATTGGACATAATAAATCATAATATGGTACTGCTTTACAGGGCTGCCGAATTTCATAAATTCTGAATAGGCCTTTGGAGGGCCCCTGATAGACTTTACATAAAGCTGCCAATTTAATAATTGATATAATGTCTGTTAATAGATACCAGCTCTGCAGAGGTAAGTCGGTTGGGGTCTCCTAGCCTATTGGCTTTCAATTCCTGTCTCTTCCTCCAGACATTTTCTCCAGAATATATTCTTGTTCCAGTCAACACTGTGAGAAATTAAGTACTGTGTCTGATTCTGGTTTTATTTACACCAATGTGAATCAAGTGCAACTGTTAATATAATACTTAGAGGTATTACTAGCTCTTACCTTTAAACTTACTCTACATATACTTTGTTAAAGATGGAGATTTAAAAAAGCATCATGACCCATATGGAGAATTTTTCTTGCTGATAGTTCATGGATAAAGTGAGGCCGTTGGAAGTGAAGTGCTGACGTCAAGAGGAGGAATTTTTTTTTTTCTTCTCACAGATGACTTCAATTTTCAAATTGGAAGTGTTTGTATGTAGGACATATGTGGTTTTGAGACTGTTGTAATTTAATAGTTGGTAATGAATGAAGATTCTGAAGTTGGATAAATAAAATTGTTGCATGAACCACCTAAACCAAAAACAAAGAACTGATAGAACATGATTTTGAAATACCACAGATTTTGCTGCTTTTACAGCTCTGTGTTGCATGACCTCCTCTGACCCCCATTCCCTGCCAGCCAGTCAGTGTCTTGAGCTGTCAACTGACACACTAAGGAGCTTGTCAGATAAGGGCAGCATGTTGAGTTGGAGCAGTGCTTGATGGATTAAGACCCTGGTGGTTTCACCTGTGCAATTTCTGACTTGTATTATGAATGACATTTTCAAGACCTTTGGGCAACATTGCCAAGCATGCCCCTGGATACCATATTATAATGTCAGAACAATGTCAATTCCAGTTAAATAATTTTTATAGAAAAGTAATTAAATTAACATCAAGCTTTTGACAGCATTTCCACAAAAACCCAGAAATCCCCAGTTAAGTTTCCCATAGCACTGCAAGTTCACCTCCTTTGTGTTTTTGTTGTTGTTGACATAATTAAAGAGCAGTATTTTATTTTTGCTTCTCTTTTCTTTTTTTTTTCATGCTTTAGCAGCCTTTCAGTTACAGCCTTGCAGTGTTCTTACAGATACTATTAATTCTACATTTAAAATAATGTTTGTCTGAATTTTTTAAAATTAAATTTAATTTAATTATAACTGCATATTCATACTTTTGATGGTTTTTGATTACCTTAAAGAGATTGTCTTCTATTTTAGCTGCCCTAAATCTGTATTTACAGCTTTATTGACTAACAATTCAAATTAAAAATAATAAAAAGTCCAACCCAATCTACTAGGCTGGTTTTCTTATGAGAACAGCCTTGACACATTAATCAATAATATAGCCAGTTTCATACAAACAAATACCTGCAGCCTTTCTGAAGATTTCGCAGTGATCACGCTCCTCTTTTAAAAATACATAGAATGAGCTATGTTTTGTCCTTACTCTCTGTGCAGAAATGACTCTATTTTGGTGAGAGGGGGAATGAGTAATACTCAGGTCACTCTCAAATATGAGAAACACTCTGAAAATTTATTTCGATAAAGATAATGCTTTCTCAGCATTCTCCAGGAAAGAGAGAGCTCTCAGGTATGCAGAATCCTGCATGTCTAGCTACCTCACATCACACACACTGGAACTCTGTGTACCCTGTCAGGGATGCAGGCAGATGTGAAGGGGCAGATGAAAGAACTTGAAAAAAAATTGAAAACTGCAGTCAGACAGCAGACCAAAGGAGCTCATTGAAAATTTAAATGCCTCTGTGGGACCTTACCATTTTGACAAACTGGTAAATGCTCATGAAGAGCCTTTTCATCTGATTTTTCTGATCATCTCCATTACTCAGCTTGGAATGGTCTAGACTTCAGCCACTGCAAATTCTCTGCCAAGCAGCCTACTTCAGCTGAGCCAGATCTTCTACTGAGGAACAAGTCAGCAGGATTTCAGACTGTCAGAAAGGGTATCCCAACAGTGCAAGGGTTGCTGTAAAGGAATTGGTGATGCCACTGATACCAACTCTAGCTGAGCACTGAACCACTTTTCTAAGCTTTTGACAAGTCAATGATGTTGACATTTTCCAGTGTTGTTACTTAGTGTTGGACAGCTGTAACCAGGCTTGGCAAACACCTGTACTTCACATTACTTGCATGTGATTTAATCCTTCTGCCTCAGCTTCTCAAGTATGGAAAATTGAGGATATTAAAATTATTATCTTCACAGAGGAGTTGTTATATATAATGTTTTTTAAAATTCTAGATGTAATTAAAGTACACAGCAAACATTCCAGCTAAGGACAGATAAGCATATATAAATCTTCTGTAATTTGGTATATGTATTGCTTTTTCTTACTTTCTGATTTTTTTTTTTACAGTAATGATACCATGTCAGTTCAAGTAAGGAAAGGGAATCAAGAAGAAACCAGTGCTTGAGAACCACGTGCAATATGATCTTAATAATTACTGTATTTTTTTTACTTCCACAGGATGTGCTTTTCTTCCTTCCTTTATCATTAACTTTATTGACTATATTTTGTCAGTTTACCTTTGGCTTCCATCATCTGAGAAACTGGTCTGATCTAAGTAAGATAGGGCTTATCTTGTAACATTTATGACCAAATCAAGTTAGAAATGATGCTGTAATAGCCTTTGCAGAATTTTAGAGTGCTTCATGTGATGGTGGCAGCTACATGTTATATTCTTTACCTGAGATTTTTCCCCCTAAAAGAATAATCTTAAGTAGAAATTATAGGAGTACCCTTTGCTGTTCACATTTCTTTGTATAACCTTCAAAAACAGGGATTCTAAGTAACTTAAGAGCCCACAAGTATAAATGAATCATCCACCCTTCCTCCCAACAGAGGGTTCTTTAAACTGTTTTTCAATATGGGCTCCCATTGATTCAAGTACTTTTGAAAATCGGGCCTTTTAGTTATGTGCTTACATGTCACTTGAGGAAACAGATTTTATAATCCCAGTAGAAAAAGCTTGTCCTTAACTTTTCTCAAAAAAATAAGCTAGATTTTTATGCAAGCACATGTTGCATTGAATATCTCTTAGCTGAGTATATTCCTTGGTTTTTACACAAGAACTGATGATACAGAACTGTTTTGAATCACTGGTGGGCTAAGTATGATGACTTGTGCTGTTCTTGACAGAATATGAGTTATAAAAAGCCTGTAACTGTGACGCCTGCTGGATGAATTTTGATTAGAGAGTCCATTTGGAACTCTGCTTTGTGCTTCTGAATTGTTTGTTTGACAAGAATATACTCCTTCAAAGCAATAGCTGCAATATTTGTTGTTAAAAAAAGGAGGATGTATTTTTTCTTTTTGTGGGCATTGATTCTGAACCCTCAAGTCCAAATTTTTAATTCAGAGGAACCTGTATTCTAACATTACATAAAATAACAAGGAAGAAATAAACACAAGGCTCAGCCTGCTAACACAAATGGATGGTAACAGGAGTAATTCAAGATTTATTACGTTTCAGCTTCTTTTGGCTTTACGGACTTGTTTTCTTGAAGGTAGGGTATGAATAGAGACTTCTTAACAAAGCAGAATTTAGAAAATAGGAGGCAAAAAAAAAGAAAAAAATTGCCATTGCCTCCTTAGTGTACTTTTCTCTTTCTTAACATAAACCAACAGGGGGAATCTACAGACTGTTCTAATAGCCTAAGTTGTGGTCAATATGTTTGTTCTCCTCTCTGTCTTCTCTGCTCATTTCTGATGGAAGAGTAGATCTAGAAGAGTTTAGAAGTCATAGAATATGGGATTTATTTTTTTAATTAAAACTTGGAATTCAAGGCAAGCTTGAGAATTCCATGTCCTGTAGTTTATTATCTGCAAATATTAAAATAATTCCTCTGTGTCAAATAATAAATCAGATACAAATAACTGCTAGCAACAGAGTGAGGTTACAAGATGACCATGTTTCCAAGCATTTCAGGGGCAGGGAATGCTCAGGTAAAGATTTGCAAAGTAACTTTGTTTCCTCTAGTAAGGTTCCTTCAAGTTATACAAGTATATTTGAAATTAGCCTTGATACTCTGCTGTTGGAATACTTGGCTGTCAGCAATATTTTTGTAACACCAGTGCTTTTCATGGAATTATAATTAATATTTTGTATTGTCATCATGATACAGGCCAAATTTCACAATTAGTCCCTGCAGCACCATTTTACCGCCTGAAGAGTAGGTCTCTTGTCACTCTCCCATTTCATTCCAGTCTGTGCCAGGTAACCGTTTGGAGATAATAATTTTTTTTTTTTTTTTCTGGAGAGTCTCCCACAGGCAGCATGAAGTCTCTAGTCCTCTGAAACGTACTTGTGGCTTCTGTAAGATACTTCAGCCAGATCCTTGTTGAGTGCTAAGAACAGTGCAGACTCAGCACCTTTTCTGTCCACTGACATCAAATTTCTTTGTAAGATGTTTGGAGTGGAAATCAACTCAATTTGTGTAAGGATGCTTGATAAGGGATTTCAGACATCTCTATCATACAAATAAACATTTCTCAGGACATGCAGAGTAATTTTAGGAGTCAGCCTTTATTTATTTGCTTAAAAAGAAGACATGATCCTAGAAAAAAGGGTTCTTTTTGATAGGAAGGGCTTTATGAAGTCCTGTATTCTAGCATTTGGCTGAAGAAGGAAGTTTCCTTTTAGCTAAAAACAGATGAATATTCCTTGCCCAGAAGTTGTCTGAAATCACCGTATCTTTGCATCTACGTCCCTTTGAAAATGCACTTCTCCCCATGCAGCTGCTCAAGGATCACTCCTGGCCTTTTCCTGGTGGCTGGTAGAGACTCTCCTGTCATGAGTGAGCACCACTGGTTTCTCCCAGTAAAGAGCAGGGATTATACTGTTGGCCTCAATATAATTAACACTAAAATTTGCTTATATCATGTATTTTTTAAAAGACATTTTTTAGGAAAACAGAAACTACTAACTACCCATATTTAATAATTTAATAATGATTAAATATGGAAATATAATCATAATATAATAGCAGAATCACTTATACAACAGGCAGTTGTATTATTTTTGGGAATGAGAAATTCTGTGATGAGTCAAATTGCACCTAGATATATTAAAATTTTTCTTTTCCAATCAGCAGCTGCCTTTAAGGCAGAGTTCCTTGTGTTGACTGTCTAGAATGCATCCTGTAGTTGGCAACTGCTGTAAGAAATCTCCTGTGTGTACTACCCCTCTTAGTGAAAATCATTCTATTTTGAGCCTAATTGAAAACTGAAGATAGAAAACTAAGCAATTATTTTTCCCTGCAGTACAATATCTAATATTCTGATTTCATGGCTGTCTGACTGCAATGATTAGGAAGGACATTTTCTCAAAGTGTTCACAGTACCACAGTAATGTATCATGAGCATTGTGTATCAAGGAAAGGAACTGTTATGTTAAAATATGTGCCACTTTAAAACACACCCAATTAAAAAGGAGGATGTTGTTCTGTTACATCTGGTGCAGTCAATAATTGTCTTTTCTTGTCTTTTTCTTTGAAAAAGCTATTAAGGATGTAGAAAACAGCCTTCAGCTAGAAAGGCTTTAATAGGAGTGATCTGCAACAACAGAGGTAACACCTCTGCAGCAAAGGCATTTTGTGTTTAGAACTGTCCTTCCATGTTAAGTCCAAGATACTATGGTTGTTTTTGCTGGTAGAGAAATTGGATATATGTGTGTAGTTGCTGATGATTATAAAGTTGAACAAACTGAAACAAACTATTCTGTGGGACAAACTGTTTGTCACTTTGGTGTTAAGTGGAAGAAAAGCTCCCAGTATTTACAACAGGTTACTGGCAAGGGGTAGTAAACTAGGAGAGAAACCTGTTCAAAATGTCCCATAATCTTGCATAGAGAGTTAAAAAAATATACTATCACTTTAAAACGTTTGTTTGTTTGTTTTTTTCTTTTTATATCAGATAGTATTACTGAAGTCTTCACTAACATCTATGTGACCAGTTTTGGACCTGTGTCAGATACTGATATGGTGAGTTCCTGAATCTTTTGTATGTATGGGTAAATGGTGTAAGATTATATATATATATATATATATAAACTTCCTTTTAACTTGTATTCTTCTTTTACTTATTGCAGATGAATTTGAAATTTCACTGAAATCAGAAAGTGCCAAACCCCTTGTAGCTGGAAATTTGGAAATTGGTTTATAAACCTTACATGATAGGTGTGCTTGTGTTAGCTGTGTAATTTAGACCAGTAAATCTTCTGATTGTCCCACTGACTGTACTTTGGTTTATATTCTGGAGTTCTTTTGATATGGATGAACTGGATTCCTCTCAGGTAAAAACCTGGAGTGAAAGGAACAGTCTTAATATTGGCAATAGACTGAGGGACCTAATGGGAGTCAAATCTAAATTAAACTTCTTGAAAGACATAGTTGGAAGCTGTGTCATCAACATGATTGTGTTTTACAGATCTGTCCTTGATAATTTGCATTGTTTAGTAAGCATTTAAGGAAGTCAGTGACATTAAAAAAGAAAGAAGCTTTCAGAATATTGCTCTGGATTATAGGGAATTGTTTGTAGGCTCAGTGCAAATTATATAGAGATTAGGGAGAATGTTTCACACTGGGTAGAAAGACCTGATGAATATAGGTTCTCTGAAAGGGAAGGGAAGGACAATCTCAAAGTTACTTTGAGAGTATAACTACCTGTTATGCTCCTGTCCACTTGCCTGGTTTAGGGGAAGGTGGTTTAATTGACTGTGGGTAATGCACAGAAGAGAACAAAATTCTCAGCAGATTCAACAACAAACTTTTACTTGCAAAATTTAGAACATTAAGATAGAATAAGGTTAGTTGACAAATTTTAAAACAACATCCAGACAAATAAAGTACTTCACAAACTTTAATTTAGCAAACTTAAATTTAGCCACTTAGTAAGTGGCTAAGGCACTTACTAAGGCATTGACAGGAATTTTTTAGTCTGGGTTACAAGGTATTTAGAGAAGGGAGAAAGAAAGAGAAAGAATAAGAGTAAATGATATCGCCATCCATGGATTTACTAACAGGACTTGATTGTTGCAATTTTGATGTCCTTTGGTCCAAGTGGTATCTTGATCCATCAGGGGTGGGGAAACCCACAAACAACAAATTCCAGAGGGTTTATATATGCTTACCTTTAGGTGGAATGCCCAGGCACCTTCCCTGGGGTGGGGAGTTTTACGCTGTCTTTTTCAGCACTGTGGATGTTTCAACACCGTGGATCCTGCACAGGCCTCTGGTGGAAGGCCCCAGAAATTTGGAAGGGGAGGAAGAGGCATTTCAGGGGTTTTTGATGGTTTATGGCACCTTCTAAGACATGGCAGCTGCCTCTCAGTCAGTGCAGTTGAGCCCCTTTTGCCCCATCAGAAGGGATGAACATCTTCAGACCTAAGCACGAATGTCGCAGTATGTCCTCAGGTCAGGGGGAGTTTTACAACTGAGCCACTTGTGTAAGGAAGGACATCAGCATGACAAAAAGTATCAATCCACCTCACAGCATCTACTTCTTTTTAGCCTCTTCCCTTATCTTTCTTGAACCCCATCTCCTTGCTAAAGGAATGTTGCTTTGTCATGGTCATCCCCTGGCACTCACACCCTCTGCACCTGGGCTCTTACTGTGCTCATCCTCAGCAAAGCACCTGCTGCTTTTGCAAATGGCTGATTGTTTGAGCCATTAACCTTTAGCATCTCAATCTCTCACATTACCCTTGCCAATCCTGCAAGAAATTATTTTTGAAGTGTTCTGAACATTCACTGTTATGTGTGAGACATACATAGGTGTGTCTGTAGATATTAAAAATTAATATTTTTTAAATCAGACAATGTTTCTTTTTCTATGAAAAAAATCAGGTTATGCGTCATACAAAACAGGGAACATTATGATGTTATGATAAAGTTTATGAAGCTAAATTTTTCATGGTCCATTATACATTTTAAGTTATTTGCTTGCTGATTACCAGTTAATCATAACCCTGGAGAATATATTCTGGTGGGGTTTTGTGTTTGTTTTTTGTGTGGGATAGATTCAGTTTTCAAGCTCTGTTTTGATAGTTATGAGTACACTAGTAAGGCTTCACATGAAAGGTCATTTCATAGGAGAAATAGACTTTTGTTTTTATTACTGTACATGTTGCTGATTGTCTTGAGGTGTTTTTTTCTAATGATTTTTGGTTTATGAAATTGTTCTTATTTTGCTAATAATTTTGTAAAAAAGGTATCCACAGCTACGTACAAAGATGATATGAACATCTTGATCTTGTTGGTCTAGTATCTCATTATTTAGAGTGGTAGAGTCTTGCATTTATGATAGTCCTGTGTAACAGGGAGGTGATATTAAACCACTTTTAAAGATGGGTATTGAGGCACAAGGAGACTTACCCAAGGCTGTGCAAGTCCTCTCTGCTTAAATGGAAATGTAATGAAAAGCTCCCTAAGCCTATTCCCTCACTCCCAACACACTTTTGGCATCAATGGATAAATGTATGGGGAACTCTGGGTGCCTATTTGCACAGACATATAGGCAGTGCAGTGAGGGGTCAGGTCCTTTGATGCTACAGCTCTAACAGATCCATGCAGAGCTGTTAATCAAAGCAGAGCGCAGCGCATCAGAACGGCAGCTGTTCCTCTAATGGGTAGCTTTATTTGCAGATAAGTAGATAGATAAATAAGAGCAGTTTAATTCTTATTACTACAAGCTTCAGGGTTAATTTAGCTTGTTCTGTTGATAATTATAAAATAATTTTGAAATGTATGAGCAGTCAATTAGAAAATTCCAACATGTGTGTTTTGAAATAATAGCTTCCAAACCATCACATATTCTGTCGAACATGAAGGTGACATTAGAGTTTTAACCATGAGTACTTTTTCATTCAGGACCTGCATGACTGAATCAATCTATTATACAGAGGATTCATTGATATTTTCTTCTGTAAATCTTGGAAACTCTGGGATATTATAATTTTCTAAATTTTTTTCCTTAAAAGGCTCCATTGGAAGAATAAGTTTGACTCTTGCCCACGTCCTCCAGAATTTTTAGAGGATGCTAAACTCAGATTTTTCCAGGAAGGTTGGGTCCCAGCCCCTGAAGTCCTCTGCTGTCACAATGTAAATGGAGAGGCCCTCAGTCACATGAGGTATTTAGGCTGAACACAGCTGTTGCCCAAAACTCTTGTGATTATTTTTGCCCCTAGGATTCCTTCCACTGGGATTTCTTATAGTAATGAAATCATCAGGTGTGTGACTGCATCCCTTTGCATTATCTATTTTCCAGTTTGTGTTCTCCTCCTTGGTTGGTATCTTGTGAAGAATAATGGTACTTAGAAGAAGAAACTTTTGAAAACAGGAGGGGGACTCACTGACATGGGAGATGTTTAATATGCATTTAGAATATGGACATATGAATATCACTGCACACAGGCAGTGATGGATGGATTTGAGCTAAGGACGCATTTCTCACATAGTGTTGATTCACAAAGTTGATAAAATGTAATTCTAATATTTGTTATTGAATTGTTAATGGATGCATGAGGTTTCTGTTTTCCTCACTAGCAGTTCCCATTAATAGGAATATAGCATGGTGTATGATCTATGACTTGGTATGATTGCTAGAATATGGGTTTTTATTCACATTCACTGTATTTTTCCCGTGTCATGACTTTGCCAAAAAATAATTATGTCCAGGGGAATTTGATCTTTGACTAATGTTAAGCTATCTGAAATTGCCATTGATAAATTGAGGAAGTAGAAGCTGAGGCTGAGATTTTTCTCTAAATGTGTTAAGAGTCAAAAACAGTTGGTCCTTGTAGGGGATTAACATTTTGACTAAGTTCAAAAGATGCTACTCTCTGTTCTGACTAAAATAGTCAGCTACCAAATCTGTTCACTCTTGGCTGGGAGTCTGTTGCAAACTGTGCTTCAAGTGAACAAAAATATTTGGGTATCTATATGATTTGTGTCAAAGAAAAGCTATTGTATGTCAACCACTCTATTTAATGTCAAATATGTGGTGCCAATATATAAGAATTTTAAACTTCCTTTTGCAAATTAGTGAGAATCAAGGAAGGCAAAGAAAAACATGGGTTTAAACAGATTTTACTTTCACTCCTCTGTCTTTTTGAGCAGTTATTTCTCAGAAATGTTCAAGTTCAGTATTGTGATACTATGCCTTATAGGCTTCCAACCCAATCAGTGATACAAATTTATTTTGACATTAGCCCAAGAGAAGAAAAGCTGCATTGTTTAGAAAAACAAACAAATGAAAAATTGAACAGAACAACTGGAAAACAAAGCAGCTCTTAATTTTCTGAAGAGTTATAGGAGTAAATTATTATTACAGAGGCTAATTAAGGCATTTATCATGAAATTAAAATTTTTAATATTTGAAAATGCAGAGGTAAAGAATGAAGTCAGTTGAATTTGTAGGCTAAAAAGGATTGAACATTTAACCTGATTATTTTTCTGCTTTTTAAAATTAATTATTTGATATCTGGTAGACTGTACCATCATTATAAATCTACATGCTGCGAACTTGAATTTCATCACTGAAAGCAATGTATTTTTACCTCTTTTTCTCAGACTTGGTGTCTTTCCAAGCTCTCCTGACACTTTGGCTCCAAAAATTTCCCCCATAACCATAGACATAGTAAGTGCTGCCGTCCACAACTGAAAAAAAAAATAAATGTATACAATAAATGAGAAATGAAACTATTGCTATTTACTCCTCAAGCAATAGTTATTTTGTGTAAGAAAGATTATGTAGGTGCTGATACCCTTTATATAAGATCTGGTGTGAAGAAGGGTTTGCCAAGGTTTATCAAATTTTGCCTTGGAACAGTCTTTCTGATTGTCACTGGGAACAGTCTTTCCTCCTTTCCTACAACACACGGTTAGTAGGTGGCAGGACTTAAATCAGTTTAGCTAGAATATTAAAACTAAGAAGCTTTCTGTAACTTGTATTTCAACTTGGAGTCTTAGATTTTCATTGTTATTGGGGAGTTTTGTTTACTGTGGTTACACCTTTGTTCCCAAGCAGTTTGTAAACAACAGTTTTTCCTAGTTTCTTGATGATAGACTTCACATTTTTCACTTTAAAGTCAAGGAACAGGGACGTTTCATAACCACACACTCTTCCATCTTGTCAGTTTTCAACTGAAATGTCAGTAAGTGTTTCTGATTTCTCAAATACAGACAGAATAGAAATTTTCAGTGAAGACTGAAAGTCAAATACAGAAATTATTAGAAGGGTTGTTAGAGCACTCATGACTACAACTGAGGATAGTTCTTTAGAGATAGTGACTGAACTTGGAACCCTGTTTCTTTTATTCTGTCTATTTTTCAGATTTCCTCATTTCAGTTTGTGTTTCAGATTTTTTTGTGGTGTTTTTTTTTCCTATGCAACTTATTTTTAGTTCTGTTTCCAATTCTGAGTTCAATTATTAGCTAGAATTTCTTAAGGAAGGCATTACAGAGCTGGTATGATACGTAAGTCTGAAGAGAATAAGGGAATACATCAAGATGATTTTTTTCTCAAAAAGATTAAAAAAGAGTTCTGCAATTAATTTTATGTAGTTATTTGAACTCAGTAAGAGAAGATTAAAGAGTAAGAGAAATGATAAATACACTTGGACTTTCTGGGTTTGTGGGGAGCATTGAGGAACATCTAGGTTGTGTTTTTATAATTGACATGTTTCTGAAAAGTCAATAAGCTTGTTGCTTTATTCCCTTTTTTTTTTTTTTTTTGGCTCAGGTAATTGCCTTTGCAAGTTAAATCCACACTGAAATGTTGATGAGAATGTCTAACATGATCTCTTTCAGAGTTTCTGTCCTTTTATTCTCTTTGGAAGACTTTTTCCTCCGTGCAACCTCCATGCAAGTGGATCAATATTGGAGATTGATTTGTGAGAGGCTGTGTCCAAGCCCGTCACTGCTGTTAGCTCTCTCTGTACCTTTGTTTGGATTCCTGCTCCTGGCACCAGCCATCCACTGTGTTTCAGGGCTGCTCATTCTCCATGTCTGAATAAAAAAGGGACAATGACAAGTGTTTTTATTTTAAGTGACAGCACTAGAAAAAATGTCCTGTAGTCTCTTTTCTAAGTAATCCCTATTTGTATCTTTTACAGAAGTCTTTCATCCCTCCTTGGTGCTTCTTTTAGATTCAGAGTAATTCTACATCAGGTATATAGAAAAAAACAGAGAGAAAATTATTCAGAGAAGGTCCTTTTCATAAATGAATATGAATAGTAAGACATTCTCTTCCCTAGACACTATCATTCAAACTGGTTAAACACATTTTTTCCCGACATTTTTTTTAATACTTCATGTTTAGATTAAATGCTTAGACAAAAATGACTGAAGTTGACAGGTTAGGCAGAAATAAAAGGCTTGAAACTAGTTCTTCAAATAGAGAAAAATTGTGCTGCAATTCCCTGGAAATATTCCACATATTCTTGATAGTATTAAAGGTCATATGTATCTGGCAGACATTACTTATGTATTTAAAAATGAATACACATTCCTTTGAAATGCAGTGATGGGATTGTGTTTCAGTTTTTAACAGGGCTGTTAAGCGTTTTGATAAAAAGTAACAAACAGCACAGTCTCAAACCACAATCCTCCTTCACCAGAACATTTTCAAGGATTCTATTCGCTAATACGTAAGAGCCACACTCCTAAAGACCTGAAGGGAATTTCTGTCTGTCTGCTATTTTCTTCTATGTTCTGTGTTGTGTACACATCAGGAGGCAGGTTTTGGAGAAGAGGAAATGGACCCAGTTTATTTATCCGTGCAGTGAGGGTTGATGTTGATATATAGGTGCTTGTACTGGGCCTGAGTAGTCAGTGCTTATGATTGGAGCACTGAGGGGGGTCAGAGGAGAACTCTTTCAGCCCTCATATTGCATGAAAATTACTTGTTTTTAGAGAAGAGGAAAGTAGAAAGTGAGATGGATTGTTTGTCCAGTCTGTAGGTGGGCCTAGGTAAAGCCAAGCAGCAATGATGAAGTAGCTTAGGCAGGCTGTTGTAGCGAGTTAGTCCTTCTGTGTGCCATCTGCACCCTGCAAAGATCTGCCCACAGAGACAGCCACCAAGACAACCAACTAATGATGTGATCCTCCTACTGTAAGGCTAATTTCAGCACCACTGAAAATGTCTAGTGTGCAAGTTTAATAAATTGAATTGCAGAAGTTGCACCACAAACTTATACTTGTCACACCAACGAATATCAGGTTATGATAAGTGTGCATATACTGGGCAGATTATTTTTCTTTGACTAATTACTTTTTTTTGAATCTTCTGTCTAAACTTCTTGGTTTCTTGAAAGTAATTTTGATGCTTAGATGCATACCAATCATGTTAGTATTCTACAGCATATAGTTACATACTAAGATTGTTAATATTTTTAAATGAATCCAAAAGAAAAATTACATTTCCTTAAGGCAAATATGAAAACAAGAATGTACATTTTATGAATTAAAATGAAGAAATTATACTAATGTAAAAATAAATATTAATATGCAGTTCCTATATATATCCTAGGAGAGATTTAGGTCTATGAATTGTAACTATCTCATCAGTGTATCAACCACAGCATTTCTAAGTGTCTTAAGGACTCAAAAAGCTGAAAAGCTATATATGCCATTTCCCCTTTGCTTGCTTTTATTTTTTTTTATTTGTATTTTAAAAGTTTTATATTTTACAGTATTCAAAATTTGTTTTTGTGGTTATATATATATATATATGTCCATTAGTGACTTTAAGGGTGGTCAGGAAAAAGACAAATAAACTTTAGACAAATGACTAAGAAAAATCTTTACAAGTAGGGAGTGAGGTACTCTGGCTGGAACTATTCATTAAACAAAATGCTGTGTTCCAGAAGGTAATTAATAAAATGTTCTGTCTGTTTCAGGACAATACTGCTTGCTAATGGACACTTACAGTTTTTGAGGTATTTGGAACATGTCCATCTTTACTCCAGATGCTAAAACTTCCAGAATTTGCCAAACATTATTGGAAAGGATGAGAGTACATTTTTTGTTGTCGAACTCTTCCCATACAAATCTGGCCTTACCAAAAAAAATAAAAAAAAAAGGAGACTGTCATGTAGTGGGGAAGGATTGCTTATATTCAGGTCAGTTAGTCAGTTAAAGCTTCTGCCAGAGATACTAACATCTTTTTTATGGTGCATAGTGTTATGCATGCCAACTGCATATTAAAAGAGGAATGAAATTTCCTCACCGTTTTATTCTTCTGACCATGGAACTGGCAGAGAGTCAAGTGCCTCTTAAAACTGTAGCAAGGATCTTATCACCTGTACCTAAAATTTCATGTAAGGTAGTTTAATAAATATTTGAAAGATTATGTTTAATTATACCATGTAAAAGTCTGACTGCATAAGAACCATTTTAGACACAACACAGTAGGAAGTACTTTCTTGTCTAGAAATTAGCACAGGAGTCCTCTGAAGACCTGGAAGGATGCTCCTGTGATTTGTGGAGATACTGCACTATATACTGGAGAGTGGTTAGGTCATGTCCAGAGAGAGCAGCTCTTTTTCATAGGAGAATATCTGCAGAATGAATGAAATTAGTATCGGGTATTAATCTGAATATTCTTGTCTAGAGTCCAGTTTTGCCCTTGTCATGGAATGTTAGTCTTGGCTGAAAAGTAAACATTACACAGCGTTTACCACAAAGTGGTATATATCAAATACATTGAATAGGAATTAGACTCAAAATCTTTATGTGGCATATTTTGTAGCTAGCTTTTTATCATATTGATTATATTTGAAGTACATTGATACCTTCCTATTTTTTCATTTTTTCAATATGGTAAACATAGTAGGGATATTCGTGATCATAGGTAGAATAGATTTGTCACAGAATGGAACATGGGATCAGTGAATGTAGCTCTGGGATGCAAAGGCAGGGTTTGTATTTTTCTTTAAATAATAATTTTAAATGAACAGTGACAAAATTGAGATTCCAATACTTCCATTGAAAAAAATGCAAAGAAGTCTGTAGAAAGATAAGTTATTTAAGAATTATGTGAGATTTTACTACTATTGTGGCAAATGGAAACAGAAGGTGTTTGTCATCATTCACACCAAACCTTGGTTTATTCTGTTTCCATCTTCTAAATGAGATGATCTGAAATAAACAAGATTTGATGTAATTTCAGTGTTTGTTAGTCAAAGTGATGGTGTCAGTTTTGATCTGTGGGGTGGAGGAAGCCCATGAACATAGAGTTCAATGGGTTAATGTATGTTCAGGTTTATGTGGGAGTGCCCAGACACCTGTCCTGGGGAGGGGAGTTGTGCACTGTCTTTGCAGAGCCATGGATCTGTTGCAGCTGTGGATCATGTGCTGTGCTCTGGTGGAAGACCCCAGAAGGGAGTCTGGCAGCTATGATCTCCCCCTGCCAAACCCAGCCAGGGCTTATTTTCAGCACATCTGCTGAGTTGGCTTTTCCTGTGGATACATTCCTTTCAGCCTTGTTTACTTCTCCTTAGACCTAAGATAATGGGACAATAATATCACCTTTGTCTTATCTCAAGTTCCCATCAAGAGGCTTAACTTACTGTCCAAATTTCCAGGAATTCATAGAGGCATACTGGGGAGAGGGAGAGAGGGGAATTCTGTGGTCTTAGATGAGTACTTGCTTCTTTGTACAGTTTGCCACAGTGGGCAAAGTCCTTTGGTGATTACCTTAACAGTGTTTGAGCCATTAACCATTACCTGTGGATCAGTCAGAGATTTCTCAATAGGATCTCTCAAGGCTGCAGCTCATTCTGCTGCTCATTCTACTTCCTTAACTGTTGCCATGCAGCAGATGCAGCTTTTTGTGAAATATTGCTGTTTTTATTTAGTGGCATTTCATGTCTGCTGGTTTTTTTCCTATTTTATTTCTCTTACAATTATTTTTCTGTATGTTTGGAAGACAGTAAAAAAGCAGGATCTTTGAAGTTCTTTATTGATGGAAAGATTGCAAAAAAGTTCAGATTTATATTCTAATAATTTCTGTGCAGGGATGTTTCTCAAAAGAACCTTTAGGACGTATCACTCACTCCTGTTGAATTTCAGTGGAATTTCAAAGTCTTAATTCCTTCAGGCTCTTCTTCCCAATTCTTTATACCTCAAACATCAGTCTTACTGTAAAAATGATTTATTGGTAACATCCCTCAGTTGAAAACCATGAGGAGGCTTTTAGGGCAATTGTTTTCCTTTAATTACTTGGTATTTCTATCGAGATTTCATATTCTCCCCTGCTGCTCCTGATCCTCCATGATATTTTGCATTTTGTCACTTTCCCTGGTGTGCAACTGAGCTGATAGCTAACTTGCTATTTGTAAATGGGATTTTAAGTCACATCATATTTAACAAATAAACAACATATAAATCAGCAAACAAAAGAGGACAATTAAATGTGATCTATCACAGAGAAGTGAGCAAACCACTTGTTATGAGGTAGTTCTCTAGCAGTGATGAGGTACTGAACAAAATCAAGTATATCAAAGAAATCCATCTTTTGAGGTTCATAATTTTCTATAAAACATATATATTTGCTAAAATATTATTAGAGATAATAGAAAATGTGATTAAAGAAAACCAAGCAAATTTATTTTCAGTGTTCTGTCATGTTAATTTTATTTAATATGTAATATTTATATAATAACTGTTAATATAATTAATATATGTTAATATAATTAATGTTAATTTTATTTAATATATAATATTTATATACTTATTTAATATTTTAAATATTTAAAACTTTAATTAGAAAAATGACAAAATTTTATTACATTAATGTACAGCCTCTTGGTGTATCTAAAATCTGAGCTTCTGGTTTTTGTCAGGTTAGTTTATAAGTATCCATAACTTCCAAAATATCTCTTTGCATTTGTCACCGTTTATAAAGAGACTTGCTTCCTCTCCTGCCCCTGTCGTGCTCCTTCACGTAACAAAGTTCTCTTTCCTTTATTCTGCATGCTCTCCTTAGCCTCTGGCCCTGACCTGGAAAAGGTCCTCACAGCTCTTTGGCTCACAGACCAAAGGAGCTGAAGGGAGCTGTCACTTGTCTCTGACTAGTCAGCACTCCTTTTGTGTCGCTGTGTGATTGATGGAGAGGAACCTTAAGCCTTGTTAATCAGCACACAAGGGAGCAGAAAATTATAGAGGCTGATAAGTTCCTTGAAGTCACTTTTATATTGAAATCCCTTGAAAATTTCATATTGGGTAAATTTTATCAGGCCTTATTCAATCAAAGTAGTTTACTTGAAAATGGTTTATGCAGAGCAATTTCAGTAGTACAGACTGTTGCAGCATACTAATATTTTGAAGTACTGAGACCATATTTTGTACCTGTCCAACAAAACAAAATTGCCCCAAGGTAGCATTTGCCAATTCGCTGAACACAGTTTGCTTCCAACACAGTTTTAAGCTCTCCCATATCCAGTTTATATACTGTGCTGACAGAAGCAAAACACTAAATCCATTTACAGTTCCATTTTGAAGATAGATGATGAATTTACATTATCAATGTTTAATTAGTTTTGTTTTTTTTTTTGTCTGTGTTGTGGTTTAACCCCAGCCAGCAACCAAATAAACAGCAACAAAACCCACCAGATGGGATACCCAGAACTGGTTGACACAGGCATCTGCTCTAGGTCATCAGTCTGTTTTTTCTTGCATCCTTTTTTTCCCAACTGTGCTGCCTTCCCAAGACTAGGCATCAGATTAAAGTTCAGCAGACAATGTGTCATCTGTTAATCACCAGCTGTTGTTTCCTACCTATGTACTTATATAAAATTCATACCACTACAGAGCCTTACATTCTTCTTTGGAGGAATCTTATATCATTCTGCTTGTATGTACTGTACCTTTTATGGGTTGTCTTGTTTCCTTACTTCCAGGTTCAGCCATTCTCCATGCTGTTGAAATGCTGGGTTACTCTACAGGAGAAGATACTGAAAGAACTCTTTAATATCTTCCTGTGTATTTTTTCCTTACTTTCCTTCCTTACTGTGTTTACTGAAATTACCCATGCCACAGATACTTTGTATATCAGATACAGAAATCTAAATATTGAAAGAGTTCAATAAAAAAAAAAACCAACAACTAACAATCATGAAGAGGAATGTCATACTCTCAAAACATTGATTTCCTGTTTATTATTCTCAGTACTATACAATTTTTTGTGATGATTGTTCCCCCTTGACAATTTTACCAAGGGAATTTTGCAAACAAAGCTTTTCTATTTTTGTTCTCAGAAAGCAGATTAGTGTTTCATTGTGTCAAAAAAAGCATATATTTATTCCATTACAGGAGTACACGATAGATGTTTTCTTCCGTCAGAGATGGAAGGATGAGAGATTAAAGTTTAAAGGCCCAATGAACATTCTTCGACTGAACAACTTAATGGCCAGCAAAATCTGGACCCCAGATACATTTTTTCACAATGGGAAGAAGTCAGTGGCTCATAACATGACGATGCCAAACAAGCTTTTACGAATCCAGGACGACGGGACGCTGTTGTACACCATGAGGTATGTCTGCTCCTCTCTGCTCTACTCAAGCAATTTCTTGATGTGATTTTTCCATTGAACAATTAAATCGGGTTTCTGGAGAAATCTCCTTTGTTTTATTTCTCTCTAAGCAGAAAGAAAACTAGAAAAATGTATGTTTTGTTTCCAGATCTGTTAAAAGTCTCTTGGCTGATAATGAGTTAGATCAGTTTTCCCATGTGTGCAGCAGTTTTCATATTTTTGTAATGTATTGAAGATGTTGAACACCTGAATAAAGTTGTTTAAAAGCTTCAAGTAGAGTTTACCAACTGTCATAGAATGATTAAAATAGTGTAGGATCTTAGTCTGTTACTGCAGCCATTGTATTGAATCTGTGTGCCCTCTGCAAATTTTTTATTAAGATCAGAGGTAATAAAAAAATAGAGCAAGAATAAAGAGGTGAAAAGGTCTCAAATTCTTTCCAGCAAGAGGTAAAGAGAAAATATATCTTACTGCATTATTACTGTTTCTTTACATCTAATTAAAATATTTAACTTAGAATTTTAATTTTTTCATCTTTTGCATCATTTGTAGCTAAGATAAATATTTAGCTGGTAAAATGTATGAAATTCACCTAAAATAGAATATAGAATAGCCTATTATTAGAATTATTATTCCATTATTGCATTATTAGAAAAATTATTAAAAAATAAGGTATACACAGATATTAGTAGCATTTCTATAAGAGTGATTTCTTTTTTGGTAACTCTTTTGGCAATAATGTTACCTATGTGAATTTTTTGGAAATTTTTATCCAAGTGTCCAGGAACCCCTGATTTAGTTTTTTTTCTTTTTCTTGGAGAATACTTAATAAATTGAAGTTGTAATGACTGTTGACTTAAAATCTCCAGCCCAAGCTAGAAAATGTGGGCTTCAAAGTTAACATGTACTGGGGTACATTTTCCATGCAGCCATGCCAGCATCCCTGAAACCCAGCTTTACTACACAGCTCTGAAACCCTCACCTTAGCCCAAGTATTGAGTGTTGACTGCTAATGACATGGGATGATGTAGTGCTTGGAGAGATTCAGAAAAGTTTGCTTGAAGTAAATTGAGACCCCCTTGTGTTGTATTTTTGCTTTGGCTCAAATCAATATTTGAGAATTATCTGTATAAGCTGACTGAAATTCCCTTCCTCCAGAGGGTATAGTAATCATATACTATAAATAGTAGGAAATCCTGTTTGAAACCATTTTGAAGTATAAGCTGGGTCAGGTTAATTATAATTAATGAAGCATTTTTGTTACTTGTAAGTCTGTTGGTTCTCAGGGTATGAGATTAATGTGTGCCCTGATCTAACTGTTTTGCCTAGATTTTAAACAGCTGTTTTTATTGTGTCTATATAAAATGATTGTGTGATTTACTTCAGAGGCTCATGCAGTCCTTTGTCTTCAGCTGTTTGCTGATTCTTATCTCTTGGTGCCCCTTGAATTCAGATAAACATTCTTGGGGGATGGAGGAGTAGAAATGTGAAATATTTTTGGTGGAAGGCTGGGAGAAAATAGCAGAGAATACAATGACTTGGAACCACTAGGAGTACAGAGGGATATAACTGATGCTTGATGAAGAGGAAGAAAAGGCATACAGAAAAAATCTCTACCCAGAGAAGACTTATGGGATAGGAAGGAGAAACATAGGGTTTTTTCTTGGCTTTTTTTTTTTTTGTTTTTTAAATTAAAAATAATGGGGAAGTCCATGAAAAGCTTTCTTCAAATTGTTTTAATTTTTTTTTTTTTATTGTACTAATGCCCATATATGATACTGGGATATTGCTGGGTTTTTTTTACAAAATGAGCAAAAGTGGATGATCTGTTAACATAATGTCACACTTTACATAAATAAAAATAATAATCACTAGTAACATGGAGAATGAACAGAAGCAATCTTTTGAAAGAACACAAGTATTTTTTTCTGTATCTTCCATTCAAACTGTAAAAAAATTAAATTCAGAACACTGGAGTAGGGATCTTTGGCAAGTTGATTGTATTTTAGATGCTTTTTAAATAAGCCTTTCAGAACCATATTAGCACACATGTACCTCAGAATACTATGAGAAGAAAATTATCGTTTTAACAACTTGGCATAACTTAATTTATATTTTCCTTTAAATGACCTTTGTTCATTATTTTGAGGTCAGCTTTTATAGATTCTTGATAAGTAAATGCCTTTCAAAGGAACACATAAAATGGAAGAAGTAAAAGCTGGTTTAAATTCTTTTTAGTTTAATATAAAGTTTCAATTCAGTCTAAATAATAATTTGGCATGAACTCTGTTAATCTCTGTGGAACTGATTTTCTTGTTTTGCTGAGTGACTTAAATGCATAGAGGTCTTTTGCCTTTTAGGCTTACAGTCCAAGCTGAATGTCCAATGCACTTGGAGGACTTCCCTATGGATGCTCACTCATGCCCACTGAAATTTGGCAGCTGTAAGTATATAATATGAAGTACAGCCTTTGGTTAATAACATTTCTCAGCATAATTTTGTTTCAGTAAATTTTTACATGAGAAATTTAAACCAGAAGATGGGACTTTAAAAGAAAATTTGTAACCTGATACATCAAAATCTCTTTTTCTCTATTTAAGTGTTGTGTCTTCTAGAGTCTTTTAAAGATTTCATTACTGCAGTTAACAATAAATACCCTGCACCTGATCAGCACTGCCCTGGTCTATTTTCATTGCAGTATGCAAATCATAACACAGAACTGGATGCATGTAGCCTGTGTAATATTAACAAAGAGCAGATCAAAGGGTCAATGAGTGCTTTTTTTTCAATTTATCATGACAACTTAGTTTCTCTTTATTGTTAATGATATTTTAATGTTTTTATTCAATGAAGGCAATAGTGAATGGCTTTATGTGAGGAAAAAAAATTCATTTTTTTGTGGATGTGCATGTTAGAGACAGGTGGAATTTGACCTCACAGGTATTATTTTTAACAGCAACATTATTTCACTTTCTTAGATTACAGCCATTCTTCTTCTTTTTCATTATATGTATTTCCTGGATTTTGTACATTAAAGCTTTCTTTTTTTCTTTTTTTTTTTTTTTTTTCCCTTTGGCTGCAGCCTACATTCTCTGCTGGGCCAAGGAAAGGAAATGTTTTTTTTTTTGAGGAAACAAGTTAAAACCTTTAAATTCTGGCTGACTTTACAAAAGTCATTCAAAATTTGTCATACAAAAATTGTAGCAACCACAGAATACAAAGCAGGGGATATGCTGCTACTAAGGACATCATTAACCACATGATGCTTGTCACAGCACTGTGCCACTGTGCACAGTGCCATCGTGCTCCAATATCCCTTTTCCTTGGAGTCTGTGGCAAATTAAATGAAGCCTGCATTTCTGATGTGTCCACACTTCAGGGAAATCTTAGTTATGGAGATAAAAGTTCATTAGAATGAATATTGTTTGCATCATGATGCTTTTTCCCACCCCCTCAATATTATATCTGTAATTCATAATTCAGCCTAAATAACTAACATCAGAGATGTTAGCCAAAATTGGCTACTGACTAATAATATTTACATATATGTGCCCAGTGAAGCATGTTGTATTTATAAGGTGTTGGAGGAAAAAAAGATTTATATGTAGCTTCCAACTTGAAAGTTCCTGTAATAATGAAATTCAGGCTGAAAGGCTACTTTCTTCATGAGCAGTTTTAGGTTACAAACCCTTATGGCTAGTAGGTGTAGTACACTTTGTGTGAACCACTTTCTTTTTTGTCTTTTTTTTAGTCTTGACTGTTTGTTTTTCTTACCAGCTTGCTTTTTTTTCTATGCCTATGATTTTCTAATAATCAGAGGAATTCTAAATGTGAGCAATGTGACTTAAAAAAAAAGTGTCTTTCATTTCCCTCAAAGTCACCTGTGCTCCAGCCTCTTGGCACATTCAGGGGAATCTTATTTCTGTTCATTTTGAATGGCTTCACACACATTTTATTTCTTTACCTAGGACTCATTTCTAGACAACTGTGCATTTTTCAGCTTTTATTCTGGGATAGAATCTGAATGATGAATAGTGGTGAAAATAAGCAGGAATCCTGAGGATTTTGGTTTAACTAAGGCAAGTTTGCCAATGGTATATATTTGTCACAGCTCTTCATATGCTGCTAATCTTATGTTGCTAGGAGGATCATCAGCATGTATGAATGTCTCTTTTTATACATAAGAGAAAAGCCAAACTGAATGTATGGGAGAAGATGTAGCTTAATAGATTGCTTTTCTTTATTCTTTTCAAAAAGTCTAGCTGACAGTGAAGAGAATGGAGACAAATCAACAATTTGCCATACTGCTGGTTTGCATCAAAGCAGAGATATTTTTGTGGAAAGCTGAAAGGATAGATGGGAAGTGTTAAAAATCTCTGCTTGCTACCCACCTGCTACATTTTGTTAGTCATGCAATTTATGGCTAGTTGCATGAAGAAGCTACTTTTTGAGCCTCTAGAGATTTCTCAAATGAAACTGTTTGCAGACCAACAGTAATGATGCTTTACTTTTTAATTGCACTTGCAATTATGGTGTAAGATTTAATTGTACTTGTCTCAGTCAATCAAAATGAACACACTTCTTCCATCAGTGGTTTACCCTTTTCCTTTCATATTCCATTTGTTAATAGGATATTAGACTGGAAAAACTTCCAGGACATACTCATTTTTTCTCTTACTTACTGGAGAGGCATTAGTGCTGTTTAAAGTACTCTGTTGATTTGCTTTTGTACTAGTTTATTTTGAGAGACCAGGCTAAATGTATGTTTGATCATGAATGCACTGAGAGAGCAGCCTGTTAAGTGTCAGTGTGTCCCCCAAAATAATGGAACCTAGTGAGATTTAAGAGGGTAGGCAGGAAAAGGTACCAGAGTGTTGTCACTGCTGGCTTCTCATATTTAAGTCTGGATTTCAACTAATAATAAAATTCTTGTGATACACCCCAAAAGCTGGAGACAATAGAAGGTCAGAATTATACAGGAATGAATTTTTTAGAATGTTGTGTGTTCTAAATCTTGCAAATTGTCCTTCTTTTCATTAGCCTTATCACAAATTATAGGATACATACAATATCTAATCTCTGGCAAGTCTTTTAACAGTGTAGAAGAGATGTTGTTAGTAGATTAATAGAAATAAATTGTGGTTAATAAGATCACAAGTGAGTGCTCCGTTCCCATGCTGCAATAGGCACTTACTTTACAGTAAAGCTATTTCAGACAGTTGAAGATATTTTTTACCACATAATTTAAAATTCTTTGGGGTGAGTTTTTATTTGAAAAATAAGTAGCTCTTGTAATTCTGTGAGTTTTGATGGATGCTGTTTAAATTGCTGACGAAATATTTTACCTTGTTTCTCACAGATGCATACACAACTTCAGAAGTGACGTACATTTGGACTTACAATGCTTCAGATTCAGTGCAAGTGGCACCAGATGGCTCAAGACTGAATCAGTACGATCTTTTAGGCCAAACAATTGGAAAAGAGACAGTTAAGTCAAGTACAGGTTAGTAAAAGATATTTTGGAGAAAAAGGCAATTGCTGGCTGTGAAAACTATATTCCAGGTGGTGTTAAAGGCTTCTGAAAAAGAGTGTTGCAAAATGTGATCTATTAGGTGTGTACAAGTAACACAAAAGAGCACTTCACTGATTCTTTCAAATTATACTTAACTGGTGATAGCAGAGGTGAACTTGTCCTCAGCAACTGTTTTCTAAAATTATATCTGGA
Organism: Parus major; assembly: GCF_001522545.3. Lineage (NCBI taxonomy): Eukaryota > Metazoa > Chordata > Aves > Passeriformes > Paridae > Parus > Parus major. The sequence continues at coordinate 44,160,748 of NC_031771.1, forward strand.
GCACCATGCTAAATCCTAACATTTGTAACCCAGGGCTGGGATATTTGTTGAATTTCATATTGTAAACAACATAGATTTTGTCTATTAAATGGTAAAGCAGACAGGTTTCAACCATGTTCCCCTCCCATCGTGTTTTTGACGTTAAACACTGGAGTATTCTGCCAGACTCTAGACTGGTTTTCTTGTGCCAGGCTGTGATGGACCCCTATGAGTGCCTGCTAATGGTGATTAAGTTCTCAGAGAGCTGTTGTGTGAAGACAGAGAGTTGCTTATGAGCAGAAGCCTTCAAGGCTGAAGTGCTTCTCAGTGCATACAAGAATTCCTCATCTTTCAATCAACACAGTGGGAATCAGAAATAGCTGTACTCATTGTCTTTCCTATAATCTATAGGATGCTTTCTATTGCAAAATACATTTGGTACAATATAACCCTAGAACATTTGTTTCACAAAAACATAGCAAACTTTCCCTTATCAAAGAAGGTGTCTTTCTTAAGATGATAATGTTTTGTTTCATTGTATTTTGTTTGTTTGTGGCACCTAGGTGAATATACAGTAATGACGGCTCATTTCCACTTGAAGAGAAAAATTGGTTATTTTGTCATTCAGACTTACCTCCCCTGTATCATGACTGTCATTCTGTCTCAAGTGTCATTCTGGCTGAACAGAGAATCTGTGCCTGCCAGGACAGTCTTTGGTGAGTACACCGAGTAGCATTAGCTCTGTTTGCAATAGCTGAAGATTCTAGAAAGTACTTCTGAAGTAAAGAGCTTTTCCATTCAAGTTAAAGCGTTTGTAGAATGTGATATGATTTCTAGTCCAAACAGCTTTCAACTGCAGCTTGCACATCTTCTGAGAATCCCAAAGATTTAATAAATTAGTACATGCAAGCAAACTGTCCTCATATATCAATGATTCTTTTAAGAGGGAAAAAAAAATCACAGAATAGAAAAAAAGATAATGTTTCTATTTAAAAAGTAAATTTAGTAAACTTAGATATTTTTCTGAAATAACTTACTTACCTTGATATTATCCAGGTATTCTGGTACTTGGTAGATAAGCAAATTTCTCAATTTATTTGTAAATTAGGAAAATTCATTTTGAATTTGTTGAACTATTTGTGTTAAAATTTCCAGCTGAAGTTCTTTTAAAGAAATTCTATTCTGGAGTTTTGGGCAACACTTTTTTGCTAATTCAAATTGGAAACTACTATTAGGCAGCAGACAGGCTCAGCAGAACAATAAGTGGTGTTTCTCAAAGTAAAAAATATTTTTCTTATTTGTAAAGCCAAGTTCATTTAGTTTGTTTGCTTTTAAAGAAAAATAAATTAGCACAATAAAATTAATGTCTGTGTGGAATCAGTCATCAAAAATGCTGCATAAAATTGTATGATTAGTCATCAGTAAACACCATGTACTCTTCAAAAAATAGGCCAAACTCAAATGCATATTAAGTATGATGCACAACAAAGCATCTGCTGTCACTCCTGGTAGAGAACATGCCACACAAAACATTGTGAAAATTGCAGGTTTGAATATGAGCCTTATTGAAGTCAGATGAAATAGGTTGGTGGTTTCAATGGGACCAGAATTCTACCATGGTTTTCCAGGCAGCTATCAGGCAGAGTTTTTTTTGTCTTTCTTCAAAATCTTCTGTGAATTTATCTGGTTTTGATTATGAAAATGTACACTCCTGTTTTCCAGCCTTGCAAGTACACTGTCAAATCCTTCTATATCTCTGTCTTTGCCCTTTTCTGTATCCACTCCACTACATTTAGGACAGTGTGATTGATTTCTCCAAAAAAAGTCTCACATCTCGTCTTCCTAAAATGCACTTTTCGTTACAGTGTCACTGTTAACAAGCTACTCCATCCATAGCAAGGCCTTGGGATAATTTTCCTGAAGTGTGTGCCTTCCTGCACAACTCGTTCTTGATTTTTTTTCTGTTTAGTATATATTTCTTTTAGAAATAAGTAGTATCTGCATGGCAGCCTGCTGCTTTGCTCTCCTGGGGTTTAGTATAACGTGGATAATGAACTATCCTGCTTCAGGATGTCTTGAGTGAAGTGCAAGGAGGGCCACAAAAACAGAATCACACTGCTCAGTGACACAAAACCTGAAATCTGTTTACTAAGAACGATGGGTTTGCTGCAGACTTAGCAGTTTCATGCTAGTATTTTATTCCTGCTGCACAGACATACACCCTGTGTGCCACTCAGGGCTCTGTTCCCTCCAGGCCAGCCTAGGCTGGCACCCTGAACCCAGGTAAAAAGACACATTCTGGCTCTGGCTGTTGGAGAAACCTTAGCTGTAGCATATGCAATGTTTGCTCCTCAGGATTAGCCTTTTCCTTTGGGTTGGGTTGGATTTTCCCTGAGGAGCTATTTCATAGCATTCCTTTACACTCTAGATGAGATTGTCAGCATAAGCTGCCAATGGGCTCTCTAAATACATAGCCTCAAGTGGATCTCCCAGCCTTTCTCCAAACCTACTGGCAGCAGCTGTCACTGGGATTTCTGATACTCTCTGGTCTCTTGCCTGAGTGTGTTACTGAAATGTGCAGCTAGTCACAGTTTCATAACAAATTTTGTCTATTGCTCTGTAGTGGTTTTTGACTGTACTGAAATATTCTTGTCAGTTAGAGCTGGGCTGATTTACTCAAGGTTTCATCTGGGTGATACTTTGAAGCAGACTCCATCCAGTGACAAAAGAAGCCCATACTACAGTTACCTTAATGAAACAAGCTACATTCAGCAGGGAATATAAAAATCGTAGGAGGTATTCCTTTACACTTTTATTGATCCTACTTAATTTTTAGTTTTTATATGGAGTTGACACTTGCTAGATACCCATCTTTGCATTGTGTATTAAATATATCAATATTAAACTATAATTAAACAGAAGTTACTGGTTTTGACAAAGTGTTTTTGAAAATCAGTGAAATTTAATGAGAAATTTATTTCAACGACCTTCTTGAGAGCTAAGGACCAGCTACTGGAATACTGTTCCTTTCAAAGAAGCATAACTTCCAGTTATTCAAAGCACTTAGCATGTATTATTTCATGGGCGAGGAAAATTACTTTTCCCTTTCTATTCTCTTGCAATGTGGTTTCAAGTTCTAGGTTAACATTAGGGGTTGGTACAATGAGGCTTATTTTATACTTGAGCCCTTTTATCCCTTTTCTTTATGGCATCTATTTAATATTGTTGACCTGCCCTATCCCAAATGAATTATGGCCTAATGCTATATTACTTCAACTTTGCTTGAAATTCATGGAAGAAGAAAGTTTTGTCATCCTTGATTAAATAAATCTTGAATGTGTTTTCTCTAGCAGATAAATCTGATTGCATTCTTAATGAAAGAGAATAAGACTGGTTCATAATGCCTTCATTTAGTGCAAGATTACAATCTGTTTCATTTAGTAATGTGTTTATTGTTATGCATTTAGTGTCAACAATATTAGCAAAACTAATCTTGTGCAGCTTATTGGATTCTTGCTTCATTTTTAGTGGGTCATAGCATTTAGAAGCATCACATGTATTTGAATTGCGGTATTAGATATGCAGGTGACAAAATCAGAAATTAGTTTTCTTAGTGCTACAGTTTTCTGTGTTTTAACTCACATGGAGTATTGATGAGAATGATAAAATAAATGTAGTTAGGTATCTATTCTTTGTTAACTGAAGCAGGAGAGAACAAAAATTTGTCTTACTATTTATTATATTGTCCAAGATAAAGAATTTTAAATTCACATAGTTCTTTTGTCTGTTCATTATGATAATTTTATTGCTACTCTACGTTCCTGTGTCTGTTTTTACTTGTTCATGGTGTGGCTCCTTTCCATGGGGTGCAGTCCTTCAGGAGCAAACTGCTACAGCATGGGTCCCCTGTGGAGCTGCAGGTCCAGCACAGGTTTTCCATAGTGTCAAAGCCTCCTCCAGGCTGTTCTTTCATGGGGTCCTCCATGGGCTGGAGGTCAGTCTCTGCTCCACCCTGGATCTCTCTGTGGGCAGCAGGGGCACAGCTGCTTCACCATGGTTTTTACTACAGGCTGCAGGGGGTTCTCTTCTCCAGTGCCTGGAGCACCTCCTCCCTCTCCCTCTCCCTCTCCCTCTCCCTCTCCCTCTCCCTCTCCCCTGACCTGGGTGTCTGCAGAGTTGTTTCTGTAACATATTCTCCCTTTTCTTTGGCTGCAGTTGCCTCTGCTCAATATAATTTTTTCTCCAACTTAAATATGTTGTCCCAGAGGCACTGCCAGTGCTGTCCTTGGGCTTGGCCTTGGACAGTAGTGGTGTGTCTCTCCTGGAGCTGGCTGGCTTTGGATCTCTCAGGCATGGGGAAATCTCCTGGCAGCCACCGCTGTAGTCCTCCACTACCAAAACCTTGCCATGCAAACCCAAAGCAACTTTTTAGTTGTGACCCTACAGAAAGAGGAACCCAAGAAAAGTTCAGATTTGTTCCCTGGTTCTTTTTACATGGGAATTAAATAATACTCGTCCTTTTGAACAATTCTATAGATACAATGTACTTTTCCCCATTTAAATGAAAAAAAAAAATCTTGTCTTTATTCTTCTCTCCTTTCACATGCTGCAGATTATCTTTTGTGCCTTTAGAGATATCCCACCACTCACACATTTCTGTTTATAATTTCTTAATTGGGAATTTCTGCTAAATGTAGATATAATAATATAATGATAGGCAGTGGGTAGTGAAAAACTAGCCCTGAGTAAGGGACTGAGCTGGCTGCAAACAAGTAATGTCTCCTCAACTTCGTGATGTGTGAAGGCACTAGTTCATATTCCAGTGGTGCCATAATTGCATGCAACTTTTCCTGGAACTGGGGTAGATAGCACTTGGCATTTGGCTTTGGGAATAAGCTTGTCTGTTGCTCAAAGGGAAATTGTGTTCCATTGCTCAGTATTGATACAGTGAAGCAGCATGGGACTGACTTCACCATATGGATGCATAGCTTACCCAACTGATTGAATCCAACTTTGCTGGAAATAGATTTTGTTATGTTACTGCCTCCCAAGCTATTTAAAAAGTCTGTTTTGTGTTGTTCTTTTAGTAAAAAGGGTAGACAGAGTGCTTGAGCTATTTTCTGTTATCTTTCTCTCAATGGTTGTTCAGACCTACCTCCGTGTTCGAGCAAAATCACTGTACACTCCTTTTGTATTGCATTCTCTTACAGCACATACACACTGAGTAAATAAAAGCAAACAATGTATTGTGAAGCCAAATGTTATGGTGCAATACTTTAATATCATGCTTCAAACAGAATTTTTAAGCTTTTGTTTACACTTCTAACTATTTAGTCTTGATGAAGCAGTTATCTGTATCTCTGAAATGGTCAACAATCTTTCCTTTCTGCTGTTATTTGTATTATGAATCTCTTTGTGTTTTGGACCAGGCTGGAATGGTCCAAAACACATGTACAATTGCTGTTAAAAAAAAATAGAACAATGAAATTAATTTCTAAATTTAAAAAAAAAAGTGATTTATCAGTTCTTTTTGTGATATATTATTCAACCATTATGTGTAACTTTGCAAACTTCTGTGATGAAATGATAAAATAGTGAGAGGAGTAGCCTGAAATTATAGGAAATAGAGCACATTTTGTACAAAGTATTTGCAAATTTGTAGTACCTCTTTATTACAGAACTGTCCTTTGGTAACTCATTAATTAGGTTTTTCCTTTTCAAAGGAAGTGTCCACATTCTAGCACAAAAGGCTAGGATATGTTTAGTTGACTAAAGTCTCTTCAAATTAGAAAAATCAGCTAATACACAAGAAGTGAATTTAAGGTCCAAAAATTTGTCTCTGTCAAGGAGTACTCTGACTTTTGCATATAAATGGGGCATAACGTCATCATCATGACAGATTTTAACTTTAATATATAAGTGTTAGCTCCTCCAATTTCCACTCTGTGTTTCTATGTAGACATTTCTAGTTTTTAGGTTACGTCTTCCACTGTTATAAGCATAACATAGCTGGTATTTTCCAGAGATAGAAGTTTAGTGCCAGAGTGTTGAATTTGCAGCTCCGGAGATGGATTTTCTCTTTCCGGTACACAAATGACATTTCAAAAGTAGCACCATTAAAAAAAATACAAAAAAAAACCAACAAAAAACCAAAAAAACCCCCAAAACCAACCAAACAAACAAAAAAATCACAGGCAGTCAAATAGCTCCAGTCTTGGCTGGAATGGAAAAAACCTGTAGTGATAGAAGATATTTAGCTTTATAGGCATGCACTGCTGAAAACAAGCCTTGTAAGGATGTTTACTGTTAAGTAAAAAATCCTTGCTCTTCTTTGGAGAAAGGAAATGTCAATGTTTTATTTTCTGGATCTTTTTCAAAGACAAACTGATGACTGCTCATGGTCCCTTACAAAATAATACATGACCATTTCTTCTGGCATCAATTCAGTTGCCACATCTGCTGGGTGCTGGGCTATAGAATATAGTTCTTGGTCTGTATGTAAACTGTGTTTCTTCTACATCATAGTGAGATACCATGCACTCTTTACATAGCCTTTCAAATATTTTTTTGACTACTTCATTGTGGGGGCTGCTCACTGGTTTTTATAGCAATTTTAGTTCATTGGCATTGGCATAGATAAGCAATGAGGAACAGTTTTGTTCTGATCAGTGTATGGGTTTTGCGGGGTTTTAAGTTAAATAATTGTGAAGTTAAAGTGTTTAAGTTAAATATTTGTGAAATAAATGAGTTTTGTTATACAAGTTGACAAGTTGAATGTTCTTCCACGTTACTAACTTTTCAGTTCTCTCAGGTTTAGCAGTGGCAAGGAGGCAGGGTATTTCAATTCATTTTATTTCATAAAGAAGACTTGATAAAGACTTGATAAAACTGATTTTTCAAATTAACTATAATGTGCAAAATCATCTGTCTTTTCTCTGAAGAATAATAGCAATATAAAAGGACTAGAGAACTAAACTGACAGATAATTCAGATTAAATTTTCTGTCCAATTTTTTCCCATTCAATTCAGGTTAAATGACTGTGGCAGCTTGAACAGCACTAAATTTATAGAGTAAAGGAATAAAATGGAAGTATGTTGGCAATGTCTGACAGTGTGCTGCTTGATTAGCATTTGGGTCACAAAGTGGTGTAACTTGCTGAACTTTTTAGAGAAGTTGTCAAGTGGTAGCATGGGGTAACAAGATATAAATTCACAATGTTTTAACTGAGACTAGGAAAGGTCAGCAGTAAATCTTAAATCAGATTTCTGAAGAAGTCAATGTGGCTTCCAGAAGATTAATTTATTCTATAAAGTGGGATTTAAACTGAGCAGTACCTTAGCAACTGTATATATTTACATGTGGATAAGGTCACCTTATATCTGAGAAAAATTCACTTACTGATACTTCTGTATAATTAGAATGATTTATCTGCAGCTCAGGACCGATGTTAAAATTTACATGTGATAATTTTAAATGTAAGATAGGCTGTCTTTTCCCTGAGGTGCTGAAAATAATTAAGCCATATGTTCTGTAAGTGTTAGGAGAGACTAAGTTCTTTACAAAATATATTTTGTCTAAAGATTTTTATACTGTACCGTATGATAGCTGCTTTCTTTTCATTGTATAGACTAGTAGATGCAAACAGTGTTATGACTGATTCCAGGCCAAATCCACTTTTTCAATTTATGGAGGCTGAAAAACAGCAGAGATTTATGTTTGCTAAGGTGTCTCAATACCATGTGACTCAGCAGGGTGTTCTGTGTGCTGTTTTCCCTGCTGCACAGACCTTTGAAGGCACTGAGGCTGAGTCCACTTAGCTTTGCTCTGTCACCCTTTGTAGCACCTTCAGAGATGGAGGCATGAAAATTGTGAAGTCTGAGGAGGTCTCAGTAAATGTAATTGCTGCCTCTCTTCCCTTTCACACAATGGTTAAAATTGCTTCTTCTCTTGTAGCAGAAGGGAAATCAGAGCTATGTCGGTCCTCCAGAACCCAGGTGACAGATTGCTGACAGCAGAAGATCTGGCTTAGGGAGAGTGACTTTACTTTCTCTTGGGAAGCCTCCTACAGCAATTTTATGAGTGTGTATTTGTTGAAGCTGTGATGGGCTGTTACTAATATTTCTGCCATGGCATCTCCTTTGCCTGTCAGAGTGAAGTGTAGGTTTGCTGATCTGTGCTAAGTATATCCCTTTGTGTTGCTTTTAATTCTGCAGACGTACTTAATGGTGTGCCACAAAGGGAATAGTTTAGTTTGTCTAAGTGTGATTCAGCCTGAGGTGGGAAAACTGATTTACTTAAGGAATGGAGACTGTATTTATGGCTGTGGATTTCTGCTTGCTAAATCTAATTCAGAAAAGAGTTCTTCTCCTCTTTTCCTCCCATGTATCTTCCTGATTCTTTTGCAAGGGATTTTTTTTTCTCCACTGGGTCCTCATTATGTAAAAAGTACTGCAAAGCTCTTTTAGTAACTGGCACAGTGAATGCACAGTCTTCCTGTTTCACCAACGTTTGTTTTCTGACACATAATACAGTTATAATAATCTGTCATTTCAAATCAATGCTGCTCTAGAAAACAATCCATATTACCTGAATGAGAATTTACCCTGTTTATGTCTTTGAGTATGTCACTGAATGGTTAGTAAGATAGGTACTGTTAAAAAAAAATAAAAATTCTCGTAACAAAAGTGTATTTGTGTGGTAATTTCAGTAAATATGGGTGCCAGACCTGCAGCCATTGCAGAGAAGCCAGCTACCAAACATTAACCTATTAATCAGTATTACTCTAATATTGCTAAATATTATGAATCTGTGAAGAAATTATTAATTTTTTTCCTTACAATAACCTATCCTTTCCTGATAGGTTAAAAAAAATTCTGTAAGTAAATATCAGCTCATTAAAAAAGGGACATTTAGACAAGAAACTGAACTGAAATTACTTCAAAGGATAATCCGGATACAACATTTAATATAATTCTAGCAATGTTTGTCACCAACTTGAAAAAAAACCACCTTGCATTGTGTTTCAAAAACACACCATAATATTTTTTGATTTTATTTTTGCTAACATTCAAAATCCAAGTTAAATTGTTGATCTGTTTTTGTGTCCCCTTGCAGGAGTAACAACTGTGTTGACAATGACAACACTAAGCATCAGTGCTCGAAATTCACTCCCCAAAGTAGCATATGCAACAGCTATGGATTGGTTTATTGCTGTTTGTTATGCATTTGTATTCTCTGCATTAATTGAATTTGCAACTGTAAATTATTTCACAAAGCGAGGATGGGCCTGGGATGGAAAAAGTGTAGTGAATGATAAGGTAAGTCCTAAGAAATAATCCTATTCCTAGTCAGTTACCTAAACCAGCTCTAATATTGTTTTGATATTTTGCTACATACAAAAAAAAAAAAAGAAAAAGAAAAAGAAAAAAAAGATTCTTTAAATCAAAAGAATGTAGATGTATTTTCTGTCTGAAACAGAAATCTGTATCTGACCTCATATGTAGCTAATATCATTTGGTTTCACTAATCCAGATTTAGTTATCAAGAATGTTATTTTTTATTTTGGGAACTGTCTTGTTTTTTGACTTCTCAGATACAGCTGTTTATCTGGTTATTCATAAAATTTAATCCAGATTATATTGGTTGACCACTTTTTAATTTTTTTTTAATTCAATTTTGTTGGAAATAAGAAGAAATATATAATGTATATTAATCTTCACAGTATGTAAGGTTTAGAAAAACAAATTAAAATCCATATATGTAAGTACTGTGAATAACAAAATCTAGATCTTCTGAACATTTCCAGTATTCTAAAACTTATCCCTAATGATACCTAGACATTAATTTAAGAACTATTTTAGACAGCAGATGTACAAAATTCTTCACCTATGATGTATTGATGCTTTGAGTACACAGAAACACAGTCATGCTATAATTTTCTGGTCTTTATAATGCTGCAGCTGTGATGGAATGGAAAAGTTTTAACCTGATAGAATTTCTCATTTCACAAACAGAATGGTCTGGTGACACACCTAAATTTGTGTATTCGCATTTTAGAATTGCAAAAACATGGAACAATTAGAGCTCGCTCATTTTGACTGACTTAATATATTTTATCCTTTTTTCCTGTCTCAGACCTTGATTTTACCAATGAAAACAGATTTCTTCTGAAAAATATACAGCTTTTTGTGATTCTTTCTAAAATAGGATAGAATTTCATTTGCTTCCTTAATTATTGTAGTTAATGTGAAGCAGGTTTCATTAACTGATTTCTCATCATTTCAAATGCATAAGAAGCGAAATGTTCAGTTAATAGTAAAAGAGAATTAGAAGAAATGTTCATTCTCCATAATTCCCTGTGACTTCTGGAAGGGCATGAACAATGCATAACTTCAGGATCCGTTACCTCCTGCTCGAGGTAAATCAGGGGAAGTTTTTCAGCATGTCATGAGTGAAGCTTTTCAGACTGGCACATTGTCCTGGCATTTTAATAGTGTAGGGAGCCCTTATAAACTCTGTGATCATCCTTTGGTTATTCCTTTAAAGTACCACAGTGTTGTCTCCTGATCTCAGGAATGACAACTCTTTAAGTTATCCTAGGCAGTATTCCTTGCCTAGGAGTGACAGTAGTATCTGTTACATTCTAAGAGTTCTCCACTTTCTTGAAACTGACTTAACAAGAAGATAAGCTTTTAACATAGTCATAGCTTCCCATCCAAAAATATGGTTCAGGTTTATTATGCCAGTCTCATTAATGGTATTACAGATACCTTTTGAAAACACACTAATTGTGTCTGAGAGGAAAGACTTACAGATGAATTAAAGTGTTCCTCTCATAATTTGATTTGGCAATTTGCTCTTTTTTTTAGCTGGGTGCATCTGTTCACCTAAAGCCAGGTTTACTCTTCACCAATTAAAATGAAATATGTTTCCTCAGTAACAGTCATTTGTGTTCACATTATATGGAAATCCTTGTCTAAGTGCTGTTGACATGGAATTTGCCTCACAGGAAAGCAGGTGCAGGAAAAAGCTGCATAGCTGATCAACTATTTTTCACATTCCAGTCAATAAGGAACAATGCTGAATTCCCAACTGATTCCCAGATCCTCTTTTTATGTGACACCCTCTCCTAAGACAATGTATTTTGGGCACAACATCTAATCATGAAGATCTTAGTAAGATTTTTAGATGGCCCAGATAAATATCAAATTGGATGTAATTTAACCCCAAAATTTCAAATAGAGTAGATGCCTCCCAGTGGAAGCAAGAAATTGAAATGCACCTATATGACAACTGTCACAAGAATTCCCTTATTGTGTCACTTCCATCAAATTAAAAATCAAGACAAACCAATACAACTAATGATTTTTTATATGATTCAGAAGTTAACTATTTCTTTCTTTATCTGCTTAATTCTGTATTTCGTGGAAGAGATGGACTAAATCTAATATTTATTTACTTGTCTCTAAATTACATAGATATATTTTAAACTACATTTTTGTATGATGTTTTATACATAAATTATATCTGTTATATTTATATATATGTAAATAATATATATTGCTTCCTAAGAAACTACCTTCCATTCTTTCCTGTAGGTTATTAGAAATTCCTTAGTCTAAGACTTCTGCAAAGCACTGGATTAATTTTCAGCATCACAGTCTTATTGGATAAGCAGTCTGTGAACCTAGGTATTGGTCTAAAAGCCCAAGGCTGTATTCATTCCCTATACATCCCTGTGCCATGTGTGCACAAGGACTCTCCACTGAACTGCCCCTGCTTGAACTTTAGCCCTTTGAAAGGATACACAATCCCATAACAACTCACAGTTGGTGAGATTGAAATTAACCTCTGAAGATCATTAAATTTATTTCCCCTAGTGCAAGAAGAGTCAACTAGGGATGGTTGCTCAGGGTCATTGTCCAGATATTTTTTTAATATTCTCCAAGATGAAGATTACACAAGCTCTTTAGGTAACCTGTGCCAGTGCTAGGTCATGCTCATAGTAAAAGTTGGAGGTTTTTTAATACCTAAGTGAAATATTCTGTGTTTCATGTTGCACTCATTGCCTCTTGTCCTTCCACTGGATTTCACTGGGAAAAGTCTAATCTTCTTTATTCTCAGATATTTACATACATTGATAGGACTCCCCCTGAGCCTTCTCTTTTCCAGGCTGACCATCCCCAGCTCTCTTGGCCTTTTATAATTCAGATGTTTCAGGCTTTAAATAATCTCTGTGGTCCTTCTCTAGACTAGTTTCATTCATTCTCTCTTGAACTGGGAAGCACAGAACTGGATCCAGCACTCCAGATGTGCCTCCCCAGAGCTGAGTTGAGGGGAACGATCACTTCCCTTGGCTGGCTGGCAACACTCTGTAGCCCAGGAGGCTGCTGGCCATTGCTTCTGCGAGGGCTCAGTGCTGACTTGTGTTCAACTTGGTGGCCAAAGGCCCCAGGCTTTTTCTACAAAGCTGCTTTCTAACCCATTAGCCTCAAGCTGCATTGGTGCATGGCTTATTCCTCCCCAAGTGCAGGACTTAAATTGCCCTTTTCTGGGCTTCACTAAATTAATTCCATCCCCACTCTTCTTCTGCTGCTGTTTTAGGTTCTTAGTCCTGTTTTCATCATTGTTATGCATTTTTTTAACCAATAATTGATAAAAACCAGAAATAGTTCTAGGGCTAAATCTCAGTTCTAAAACTATAAATCAGGATTCCTTCTTTCACTTAATTGCAATCTCTTCCTGACCTCTCTATATGTGTGTCTATGTATATTTATGTGTAAATACATTTCTCCAGAGTACCTAAAAAAATGTATATGCTTAATTCTGAGCATAAAATTCTATGCTGAAATTAATTTATTTATTAGTGGTATGTTATGACATGCCCAAATAAAAGTCATGCTAGTTTTATGTAAGAAAGGTGGCCTAATTTTAGTTCTACTGTAATGATGGGTAATCTTCACAGAAAACATTGTATAGAACTTGCAATTCTGTTGTAAGGAGACAGATGTAAAAGACGCTACAGAAAGGCCAACTCTTTTCCAGTCATGCTTACAATCACAGTAACAGAGATTTCCTCACAAACTTCAGTAGGGCATTTGATGGTGCAAGAGAATCTTATGTCACCTCAACCTTCTTTTTGGATAGACTGGAAATGTCTTTCTTTATATCTGAATTTATTGGCATGGTATTTCTTTTAATATGCTCACTTATTTCTTTTACTTTTGAAATGATGATTTATTAAGTCTATTCTGGCATATACACATGAAATATTTAACTTCCTGCTGTCTTCCAATAGAAAAAAGAAAAAGCATCTGTCATTAAGAAAAACAATGCCTATGCAGTGGCTGTTGCCAACTATGCTCCAAATATTACCAAGGACTCAGTGCTACCAACCATCTCCAAGAGTGCTACAACTGCAGAACCCAACAAGGCAAAGCCAGAAGCGAAGCCACAAGAAGCAAAGAAGACATTCAACAGTGTTAGCAAAATTGACAGAATGTCTAGAATAGTGTTTCCAGTCTTATTTGGTACTTTTAATTTAGTGTATTGGGCTACATATTTAAACAGGGAGCCCGTCTTACTTGGCTTTGCACCATCAACCTAAAAGCTGACTTGCACTGAGGACTTCAAGCATCATTCTAATCAGATAGGTTGTTCGCTATGTACAGTCCGACTAATAACTGCTAATCTGTGAACCATTATGTACAGTGTGTATATAAATGTCTTGTCTGTGTGTCTCCAAAGGAGGGACACAGTGTTAATTCATGGGTCTGTAAACAGATAGCACCCATGGCAAATACAGCCAGCTCTTTAAAAGTTAAACCCAGGGGACTTCTGTTAAACTAGGATTCAAATATACAGAATTATATTCTCTCCGTACAATGAGATGAAGATGTGATCCTACATAATTATTTAGGAGCAGTATTTTTTTAATTTAAAGTTAAGATATTTTTCTATAAAGTAACTAATTCTACTTTAGTGAAAGAAACTGTCATTTAAAAAAAGTGATTTTTTTAAAAAGGTGTAATTGTTTCATACAATAGCAGTACCCATGTACATAACAGTACGGAGGTAGTACAGTTCTGCTCTTCACAAACATTCTGGATACAAGTTAGATTGAAGAGGTTGTAAACACTGCTATATGGCAAAAGCCACAAGTTTCTTACTTCTGTCCTCTTTGAAGTTGTTAATAAATTAAACTAATTGATTTCAGGGAAAAGGGTTAATCAAATTCAATATCAACCAACTTCTGCTAGTGAGATACTTATTTTTTCACTGTTTTATTTATTTGATATTACTAAGATGGATTGTCTGGTTCAGCAAAGCTGGATTTTTTATTATTATTATTTTTTATTTTGTTCTTAATTGAATTATTTTCAGATTTATAGAATCACTCAGAAATTTTTCAGGTTTAAGTTTATAAGTAATATTATGTATTTTTTTTTCTTTTGCTTGATGTTTTCCTAAAGCCTGCCATTACAATATTTACCTGTATTTGTCCCAGGAAGCACTGTTTTCAAGGGAAACAAGAACCATGATTTAAGTTCAGGAATATGTCCATATAATAAAATTTACTGCTGCTTTTGTAAATTGCAACTTTACATTTCGCTGACATAACTTTACAACAACTTTGTATACTAGAAATGATTTTGCTAAGATTTGAATGTTATTTTTTTAATAAAAAGTCATGCATCATCTGTAGGCATCAACTGTATTTCATACACACAAATATAACAAAATTGGATCTGCCACTGGCAATTTTATAAGAACATTTAATACTATCAGTAAAATTGTTTTTCTTCTGAGCCTTTGCAAAGATTCTTTATGCCCCTAAAGGCCTGGTAAATCATAGCATAAATAATAATTATGTACTGTATTTAGATTTTAGTATACTTGGCCAATCAAAACTATTTTGATTCACACATACATTAGCAGTTATTAGTTGACCTTTAAAAAAAAGATACACCTTTATGATGATGTCTTCTAGTAGAGACATATGTAGTCGTATAGTGTCATTTATTGCAGTTTTGTACAGTAACTTGAGTATAGTGCATAAAATAGATATGTTCAGAGTTTAAAAAAAGTTGTACAAATATTTCTAAAATCAAATAAAAGAGTATCTTAAGACATGGAAGTGTGCTAAAAACAACAAAGAGAAACACTGCTTTCTTTTGCTGTTTTATTTTCTTGCTTTTTCTTTGCTTTTGATGTGATTCTGTTTTGTACTTTGTGTGACAGTATAGATGCCAAGGTCACAAATGCATATTATAAATAGAATTAATAGTTAAGACAGAGTTGACATCAGTAAAATAAAGACATTTAGTAGGTTATAAAAGAAAGGGAGAAGCATGGACAAGGTGTGTATCCCTTGAATTTCCTCTAATTAAACTGTCAGACTAAACCTTTCTCATCAACAGTAGCTTAAAAATGAGCACTTTACTCAGAACATTAAAATAAAAATATCCTTATTTTCATATATATTTATATGTAAATGTAGATCTTCCATGTTACATGGAGATGTGTGCAATAGTGTGATTATGAACAAAAGGCTAGAAGGCAAGCAATAAAAAAGGGTTTTTTCATGGTATAAGCATACATTTTTAAACTGTTTCATTTGTAAATTATAAATTTTCCCTTCAACATCACATTGTCCAGGTATGAATAAATATATAAATATGTACATATGTACAAATAATTGTAAATATTAGGACTGTAGAAAAATCCCTTCACTTTTAGCTCTGTTTTTGGCAAAGGGCTCTGACTGTATAGTTTAATGGAGGCCCCTGCTAAAATGCTCTTGAACTTGAATAACTCGATTATGTTTTCTGTGGCTGAGGTCTCCTTCCTGTGACCTAGTGAGAGTTCTTACCTTCTGTTCATATCAGCAAGATCTAGGGACTCTCCAAACCTCACCGGACTGGGGTATGAGTAACAGAGGTTTGTGTCTCACCCTTGGCTACATCCCAGGTACTCAAACCTTTCACAGTGTTGAAACTGTTGTGTATTTCTCCAAGCATGACACTGTTCAGTCAGAACTCTCCCTATGCCAACCAAATATGAGTGTGCTCAGTCATGTTGAACTACCTGATAAGGAAGGATTTTGCATCCTTATCCAAGAATGGGATCTCCTGAAAAGCTTTTAATGGTAAAGTCTTCTCCAGCAAGACTTCTCTGGAAAATAACATCTGGGTAACTCAGAGCTGCATGCAAAAAGCATATCTTCAGTTTGCACAAAAAGCCCGATGCTGTCTCATGTTAGTCAGCCCTGCTGCTACTGCTTTTATTGGGTACAACTATTTTTTCATTCACTGACCCTTTTCTCTATACTTGCTTGAGTAGGTAGAAAAATCCAGGTGTTTATCACAGGGTAAAGTTACATTTATTGCCCACTTATATAGAAAAATAGGCTAACTATATGAACTTACTATAAGAAAAAAAAAAACCCTAAACATTTTAAATATTTACATGCAGTTATTGTGGGCATCAGCAAGACTTTTAAATGGGCATACTCCAGAAAATTTAGTTAGTTGTTCTACATTAAAGCAATCTCCTATGGGAAGAAAGAGTATGCTTTACTGTTTCACTGCTGAAGCATTTACACTGGCCCAACTGAGTACACATAAGTTGCAAATTTGTAAGATTACCAGCTGGATAAGTGAATATAGATGTAAAGATTTAAGTGAATGGGAACATTGTGCAAGGAGTACCAGAATACAAGAGTTAGGTCTTATCTTCATTTAGAAAGAATCTGTGTCATTTCATTTAGTATATAAAATTCCACTGTGTGTGGAATTTTAAAGCTAATGTCACAAATCTGTGTGCCAAATATGTAGAGGTTTCATGTAATTTGAGTAAATCTTGCAGGTCTTAAATACTTAAAGTGGGGAGTATGAATGAGAAAATGCAAGTCACTTCTCTATCGAGGACTTGCACATGGAATCTGCCAGTGAATTTTTTGGTTGACATATAAATCTGATTTACTTCTCCCATTATTCTTGGGTCAGCGTGTCATATTTTATGACTTAAAAAATTAGTAAAATAATTACAAAGATAAAACACTGTGGTAAAGTTAGCTTGGAATTACAGTAATTCTAAATGAGGTTTATGAAACAGGCTTCCAGTATAGTACTCGGGCACATACTTCTGGATGCATGTGTCAGTTAATTTAACAGTAACTTATAAATCAGCATGAAAAGTAGAGATCAGCACAGTTTATCAGCCAGAGTTGTCTGCTGGAGACATCATGACAGAGGAATAGCTTTGAAAGTTCTCAGTGATGCTGTGGCAATTAAATTACCTCCACCTGTCATATGTGAGCTAATTGTAACTGTTGCATTGTTGAGCATCTTTAAAAAAATAATATGGTAGGTGTTCTGAGTTATGAGCTTTAGTTTGGGAAACTACTCATACCACTGAACATTATTCTAGAACAAGGAGCCAATTTGCCCATATAGTCACAGGAAAGAGCATCTAGAGAGTGAGCAGGAGCCTTAGTGAGTCCCCTTCCCAGTGCTTACATAACTAGTGGATAACATACAGGGTGATGGGACTTTTCAAAACTGACCAAAAACTGTCTGCACGAAATCAACCAGAAGAAGCAGGGAGGAGATATGGATGTATGGGAGAGGAAAGGAGAAAACAGAGTACACAAATGGCTTTGTTACCATGGCAGTGGAATGTCAGATAATTGAGGAAGAAGTCACTGGGGGAGGTAATGTGTATTTTTGTTTCAGCTTCAGTTCTGAGCCTTCATTGCCATATGTGAGTTTTGGGGGAGTAACTTCTAGAGCTCATAAAATGGAAATACTTGTATAATTCTACTGAACTTGAGGGACATGAGTTGTGCCTTTGAAAGTGAGAGGCCTCTACTGACTGCTTTGTGAAAACAGACCATGCAATGCTGTGTGTCTCCTGTTGTTTGGAATCTTGGGTGGAAGGAGAAAAGAAGCTTTGGAAATTAAGTAGAATTTTGTTAATTCTACACTTTGTTTTCTTAAAAAGCATGGCTTTCACTTAAGCACAGAGAGTCAGCACTCATCCTCCATACCTCTCATTCCTATTCTGAAAGCTTAATAGTGCACAGGTTTTGCCTTTGCCTTCACAAAATAGATGAAGTCTATGCTGTTCAACATTACCACCCCTACCAAATTTGCATGAAAGATTGTTTCAGTGTGGATATAAAGCTATCATCATCTATGCCCGATTATGTGTGGACACATACTGCTAAAATTTATAAAGCCATGAAACGTGTTTTAAAGTAGAGGAAGAAAACATTTTAAAATAGATGCAGGATGTTAAACAGCTTCATTTAAAAAACACAGTCTGACAATTGTACAAATGTCTAAACATACCTAAATAAACTCTCTGAGTGTGGTATAATTTCATGTCACATATAAAGTTTTTGTCTTGCATACATTTAAATGCTAAATTAATTATGTGAAATTATCTGAAAGTCAGATCACCTTTCAGCCATGAGTAAAGTGAATGGCTCTTTATGAAGCGGTGTTAGGATTCCTTCCATCTCATCCCAGCAATGGTGAATGTCCTGCTAGAATGCCCTTAGTGTGCAATATAAATTCAAGTTATATCCCTTTAATATCCCTTTAATATATATATATTTTTTTCTTTTTAGTCAAGGAAACCTCCACCTCATTTCTCTAGATGACCCAAACTCCCTAACAAATATAACTTTTAATTATTTTCTAAATCCAGTTATTAATTACAGCCATCTGAGAATCAGTGAGGGACTTTAGGTCTTTAGTAGTAGAAGCTAAAGGCTCAAAACTTTGTTACAATCCGTGGCATGTGTTAATCACATAAAATGTTTTTTTCCCTCTACTTTAAACCACTTGATTTTCTAGATTCTTTCTAAGTGAATCTTTTAACTCTTGTTTCTGGAGTCTGATTTTATCTTACTGGAAGAGGATAAATTTTGAGGGCTTGACATCTCTGATGGAGATCAGGGCAAAATTTACACTGAATTTAAAATGAAACTAATTTATGTCCTCATCATATTCATCTCTATCAATGAAGTCAGTAAGGACTTTTACAGACGAGGAATACCTAACTACACCTGGGCTTTCCTTCAGATATGGGTTGTCAGGTCTTTGATCCATGAAAAGCTCTTAAAAGAAGTGTCAACCATACTGAAACACAGGACTTTATGTCTGTTTTTTTCCTTGATATTTATTAATGCCCTTTAATATTGTGAAAGTGCTATAAATTAGGATGAGGTGATAACACTAACAGAAAGGAATTTGGAGGATACTTTAAAATATGCAAGATGATGTATACTCTTCCTCTAGTGTTGGAGTCTACATAAATATATATGATTATATTTTTATTGTTGGATAATTTAAAAGTTCTATTTTGCTTTCAAATTCTTTACATAATATTGTGAATAATTCACTTGGTAAGGTGTTCTGGAGTGTGTCCTTATGCATTCAAGGTTTTTAATGACTGCAATAAGTGCTTTCATTCATCTGATATTAAAAGGGGTGAGCTTCAACAG
Organism: Parus major; assembly: GCF_001522545.3. NCBI lineage: Eukaryota > Metazoa > Chordata > Aves > Passeriformes > Paridae > Parus > Parus major. The sequence goes on from NC_031771.1 coordinate 44,180,241, forward strand.
GTTGAAGTGTTGCATTTGTTTTCCAATATTTTATCCATCAAACTATGCTGTTGAGGATGGGTAGAAGTAGCGAATGGAATAAGATATTACTTTGAACAACTGCTTTTGATATTCTTTATTAGATGTTCATTTTGGCTGAATTTATCAGTTTATAGGCTACTGTAGCTTAGCAATAGCACGGAATGCAATGTAGTACTTTACATCTATTAGAATACATATGCACCGTATCTATAAACTGTTAAAAAGTCAGTTCCTAAACTGCACCCCTTCACCTTCTCCCCTCCAAATAGTCACTTTATTAGGAAAAATTTGAAGGCACTTTAATTGTAATGGAAGTGATTACACTAAATGTTGTTATACTCGATTAAAAAAAAATAGTCAAAATAAAGTGGTCTCTGATTCATACATGGTTTGCAATTTCTCAGCTGGGCTGGAGTCAGAAAACATTTATGCATTGTATGACAAATCTACTTTAGTGAGTCACTTAGGTGTGAAAATGTATAGGACTTGGAAAATAGACACTCCCAGTATATTAAAAAGAAATAAGGGAATGGGAAGAATGAAACCAATAATTTTGAAATTAAACACCAATCAAATATGCACAGTAAGAAACTGCATGATAAATGTAAGTATACCTAACCTTGAACATCAGTGTCATATAAAATCTTCTGGGTGACAGTTTACTTATTTAGTAGGTTTCATAGTTATAAATAATTAAAGAAGATGATAATATTCTGTAATTTGTGACCTTGTTTTAACTGGGAAAATTGTTACTTTTCTAAAATGTAAAAGAAATAACTGGATTTATGTTTGAATGTGTCACTGCTTGCTGTTGAAGAATATTTATTAACCACATGCAAAATATTGCTTAACATTATCTTTTTGTACTTCTTATTAAAGTTAATTTAAATATAGCACATTTTGTATTTTTGTTTTTAATGCTTTGACAGGACAAATATTTAATTCCCTTCATGCCTTTTCTCTTGGGACCTGTGTGTGGGTTTTTAATTTTCTTGCTTTTAAACAACCCATTACAGCCTCTATGAAGGTGCTTTTTTATTAAAGACAGTATTTCCCAAAGGAAACAAACAATATATTGGAAAGAAAATATTCCTCAGCTTCGTGAGAGTTTAGCAGATGCCCTATTTGTATAATGAGTAATATAGTAACATGAGGTATATAAATATCGTGTATTCATATTACAAATGGCAATGTTTCATATTTTCTGAAGGTTATAAAACATGTTGCTGCTGGGTATACAGTAACAACCAAATGATATGGAGCATAAGAAACCTCCTACCAGCTTAATTAGTCAGTGGGAGTATATGGGGTAACAAAGCTTACTTAGAAGCAAACAAAAGACTATACTGTTAGTAAGGTGTAGGTTTGGGTTTGGTTTTTTGTTTTAAAATGAACCTTCTGATTCCAAGTCTTTCAGTGGAAAAGCTATAGATTTTTCTGGGATGACCCTTTCTTTTCCTGTAAAGTTGCATGGTCTCACAAGAAACAAATAAATGTTCTTCATGGATGATGAAGAACGTGACATCCTTCTGTCCAAATTGGAGAGACATGGATTTGAGACATGGTATGGGTAAGGAATTGGCTAGATGGACACAGACAGAGAATTGTAATGGCTCAATATCCAAGTGGAGGGTGGTGGCAAGAGGTGTCCCTCAGGGCTTTGTTTTGGGATTGATGCCCTTCAATACCTTTATCAGGGACACAGACAATGAGATCCATGCACCTTCAGCAAGTTTACCAATGACACAAAGCTGAGCAGTTCAGGTGACACAACAGAGGTAAGGGATGCCATTCAGGGGACCTGGACACACTTGGGAAATGGGCCCATGAGGTTCAGCAAGTCCAGGTGCAATGTGATGCTCCTGGGTTGGGACAGTCCCAGACATGAGCCCAGACTGAGGGAAGATGCCATTGACAGCAGCCCTGCAGAGAAGGGCTTGGGGGTTTTCATGGGTGAAAATATGGCCATGACCATCAGTGTGCTCTCACAGCCCAGGCCAATGGCATCCTGGGCTGCATCAAAAGCAGCTTGAGGGAGGTGATTCTCCTCCTGTGCTCTGCCCTGGTGAGACCCCACCTGAAGTACTGTGTCCAGGTCAGGGGTCCTCAGCACAGGAAAGACACAGATGTATTAGAGCAGGTCCAGAGGAGGTCAAAAAGATGCTCAGAGGGCTGGGACACCTCCTGTGAAGACAGGCTGAGAGAGCTGGGTTGTTCAGCTTGGAGAAGGGAAGGCTATGGGGAGATCTTGTAGTGGCCTTTCAGTACTTAAAGTGGTCTTATAAAAAGAGGAGGAGGGACTTGTTACATGGGCAGATAGGGATAGGAGAAGGGGCAATGGTTTTAAACTAAAAGACGAGATTTAAATTAGATACTAGAAAGAAATTTTTTTACTCTGAGCAGGGTGAGGAACTGGCACAAGTTGCCCAAACAAGTTGTGTATGCCCCACCCCTGGAAGCCTTCAAAGCCGGGTTGGATGGGACTTTGAGTAACCTGATCTAGTGGAAGGTGTCCTTCCTTGCCTATGGCAATTTATGCTGTGCTGAGGGATTAACAGCAATGTAAAAAATCATCTAAAATGCAGTGTATTTTTTTCAGGAAACTCTTAATCCAAAACTCAGACTGTAACGAATAAGGGTTTAGTTTCAACAATGTGTTTTATGTATGGATGAGAAGCAAACAGGGACCTAAGTAATATTTGCAGAGTAGATAAATCATATGGGAGAAAAGAACCATTTAAGTAGATCCAGCATGGAAAACATTTTGAACATTTTGTCCTGTGCATTTGTGGTGGGTAGGAGTCAGACTAAAAGTGAAAGATGAATATTCATAACATTTTAAATATTGAAAAGCAACTCTGCTTTCAAGTTCTTTGCAGATCTTTTGAGACCCTGGTAAAACTTATTAAAGGAGAAGGAATGTGATGTCTCTTCAACTTTCCCAAGATTAGCAGCACTTTTTGCTAATGTTGGACATGAGTGACAAATGCAAAGAATGACAGTTTTATGAAGATTATTGGTTTTTTTAGAGCAACATATTTAACTGCTGCACTCCCTCCCCACCACCTGACTTTCCAAATCAATTGTTAGTATTGGAGGTAGTAAAAACCAGCAGTAAAAATTGCCCTCAAGTTGTGGCTTGACACAGTGCTCTTAAACCTTTCTGGTGGAACATATTTTCCTTCCTTCTTTCCGTTATTCCTTTCTACCACAGCCACCTGACACTAAACAGGTTCGTGTTCTCAGAAGTGACAGTGGTGGGAGTTTAGAGTCAACCATGCTCTTGCCCTCTCTGTGTGTGTGTGTGTATATATATATATATATATATATATATATGTATGTATGTGTGTGTATATATATATATATATAAAAATAATGTAATTATAGGTAGATTTCAGCTAATTCCATTCACAGGCCCAGGCAGCTGAGGGGTAGGCTTGAAAGAGTCCCTTGGTACCCTTGGTAGATGATTCTGGAGAGAAAAGAGGTCCAAAGCATTGATTTTCAAATACACCCTTCTCCAACCTCAAGCAAAGTCCAACTTGGCCAACAAGTCAAGCCAAGGTGGCAGGAGGCCTGTATAGATAAGTTGGCCTTGACTAACCTCAGATATAAAAAGGTGGAAGCAGGGCAGGATGACCTGGGTGGAATATAGAGATACTCTCAGTTTTTAGAGAGGGTCACAGGAAAATAAAAGTCTGAGGATGGGAAGAAAGCAAATATTACTCCCACCTTCAAAGAGGGGTAGAAGGAGGATCAGGTGACCTACAGGTCATTTTTACCTTAATTCTTGATTGGTGTCTTTGTAATGAAACAAATAGTCTTGGAAAACATTTTCAAATGTCAAATCTTACAGACAGCAGACCCATTGAACTCCATGTGTGTGACATTACAGGTGAAAGTCTGGTATCAAGGAATGTATGTTTTCCAGCAGGACTGGTAGTATAACATTACTGTTAGGGTGCTAGGATTTTTTCTGATTCTGCAGATGCCTTTTTCCTACATTAAGGAGATTAGGAAAAATTAGCTGTATCTCTTGCATTCCCACAAAAGACAACACAGTAGGCAACCCTTTGCCATTGCCCCCTTTCTTACCTTGTATGCTGATGTCTCATTTTGCCTCAGAACAACAGTTTCTGTTTCTTGCAGCTACAAAGAAAGCCTCTGAAGTGTAAGCTCAACATCAAAAGATACAGCATTCCCTGAATCTGCAGACAATCTGACTCAATAGATCACTTCTGAGAAGTGCCATTTTAGTGTGTTGTGGAAAAATCAGTTAATCATTTAATTGGTACTCCAATTAAGACAATTTAAGTAATTTGAGCATGGAAGAGGGTTTGTTTCCTCTGCTAGGCTACAAATACATATTTTTAACTTTAGTGCTTAGGAGATGGGAAAGAGGAAATCATAAGATAAGAGCCAACTGAGATTTATGCAGTGCTACACTATAATGAATCCAAAAGAACTGAATTTTGAAGGTTGTAAGGCAAGGAAGGACTTATTTAAAAGTACCTTTTAAAGTTATACAGCTATAACTCATATTAACAGTACAAGCACCTGCCCTTTAATAAGGACTTTTTCCCATGGTACAACACATGCTAGAATTGTAGGCCCATTTTGGTGTGGGTAAGGACAACTCTTTTGCCCATCACAGAAAACCAGTGTATGAGAAGACTTTTCATTTGTTTCATCACTTTAGTAATTTCTTCTGCATTGAATGACTAGGTCTCTTATAAAAGTTTTGGTATCTTTCATTTATGACTCTAAAAGTGCATGAAACAGTCCTTTTAATGCTAAGATGCTGCAACTGAATCAACGTTTTTCCTGCTCTGCATTCTCCATTTTCACAATGAAAATGTTGAAATTGTCCTTTCATTTCTGTGGACAGTTAATGGCAACAAGACAATTTCTATTTATTGTGAGCTAATCACAATGTCATAAAGAGATGACTACTTAAAGTTATTGTTTTTCTCACTACTCACACATCACACTTGTTGTTAAAGCCTAAGTATTTATGTCTGAAGTGTAATTGCTTTGTTGACAAATTATAATAATGGCAAAACTTTCAAGACCTTTGAGCATGATGCACATATCAATATTGTTGTAATTATTTCAGTGTTGATGAAATCGTGATAATCAATGATAAATGAATAACCACAATGAAATGAGAATCTGGTATGAGCATATAATATTTTGTTAATTTTAGCAGTAGATTTGTGTTATGACAAGAAATATGTCTCAGCTTGATTTCCCTCACTAACTCCCATTGCAGATCTTTTTTTTCCACCCAGAGTTTCTACCTGGTTTTATTGAGAGGATTTTTGTTTTTAATAAAGATGATTAAACTATTCCCTTTCCACATAGAATTATTACTTCTGACATTTATTTTTTTCTATATGTGTCAGCATTTAATTTCTCACTGCAGTAAATATTCCTGAATCCCTTACACCTGCTCAAGCACCAATTATTATATACTTGCATTGAATTCCATTTTTCAGTTACAGTTAACTTTTTTTCATCGTGCTAAGTGTTGCAATCACAGACTAATACTACTGTTCAGAACATTTGTAAGTGTCCTTCATCAGAATTAATTTTGATCCATGGTGAAGGAATCTTATAAGTTCCGAATCTCTGATTAGTAGATGATAAATATATTATTCACAATGGCTAATGGTTTAATTTGAAAGTTCATTTATTGATTAGAATTTCTAAAATGTAAGACCATATGTAAAATCTGAAACAAAAGCCTATCTGCCTAAAGATTTCTTCAGTAGGGCAGTGGGTCATGGCATATCATAATTATGTATCTGCATTAGAAAGAATTACCACTGAGATGATGAAGTCTGCTTCCTGTCTGTTCCTTGAAGAAAACCATAGCATTTGAGTAGGAAATTAAGTGCAGCATTCTATTGCAAGCAAACAAGAGGGCTGGAGTGGCACAAGGAAGTAAGCATTTTTGACCTGGTGAGTACCTGACCTTATGATATATGTGATGCTCCCATTTTTAATAGTCTACACATTAAATTTCATTTAGAGAAAAGATCCAATCAAACATTATTAAGTACTAATGCTTCACCTGGTGTCTTTTTAGCTCAGACCTTTGCTTGTATTGCAGAGCAAGCCCTCCCAGGTTGAAGGAGCCTGGTGTGGGTGGTATTCCCACCTTTCTGAACTTCAGAGGCTCCCCATCATGGAGCAGCAGTGAACAGAATACCATCCTGTTCCCTAGGGAAGGCCCTAGGTAACCCACATTTGTTAATGGTGCAGTGACCCAAATGCAGAATGGGATTCTGTTGAAGCAAAACTCCTTGGTACTTGTGTCACCTCTGAATTGCCCTCTTGCCCATATGGTGGTGTCTTTCCTCAGGTAATCCTGTTTAGATTAATGGACCTCTTCAAAAGCACTTTCCTGCCTGGTGGGCTGTGAGGGCAGGTCTGCTCTGCATGAGTTGAATGAGAGTCTCATGCTCTATATATCTCTGGTGCTCACCCTCTCCTGGTACAGCTGCACCAGTGGAAGGTCCATAGTTGTCTGCTATCTGACCAGCTCTTTCATAAGCTTAATTGCAGTCCTAAAGGAAGCACAATGGCATGCAGACAGGTGAGGCCAGTGCTCCGTCCTCCCATTGGACTGGTCCATAGCAGGGTCTTGTGGCAGCAAAGAGAATGACTTTCCATAGATGTTTTAATAAGAATTGTTTTCAAACTACCTAATCCGGGATCAATGCCAGCAGTTAAGCCTGAAGGCATTATCTAACCTTCAAGGACCATTATTTTTTATAGTTTGCCATTTTGCATAAAAGCTTTTAAAATATAAAGAAATGTTGGGGCCATAAAATAACCTGGGTATCTGTTTAGCAGCCCTTTGACATGGTATCTCAGTGAATTCTCTTACCCCATGCACCATTCTCTCCCCACCCCCACCAAATGGTTTATTTTAAAGAGCAAGAAGCTATAACACATCTGTTGTGTAGAACAGTACCACAGGGATTAAAAGAAAATGAGATATGCAAAGCATCTAAAAAAATAATTACTTTAATTGAGAAATAATTGGAAGGAGAGAAATTGTTCAAGTAGAATACTTCAGGATAATGACTCACACTATTTTTGTAGCAAATTACAGAAAATATCTTGGCAATTTGGCATATTATTTGTATGCATGAATATTTTGAAGGGATTTTAAAATTAAAATCTTAGAAAACATTTGTGTTTCTAATCCAAACTGCCTCCCAGTCTGACTTACCTTTAAAGAATTGATGTTTGTTATTTTCTTTTGCACTTCAGAAAATCTGACACCATAAAAGAACATGATTTATCGATACATCTGTTTTAAAAAGCAGTTCAGCAAAAAGCACAACAGACATATTTCTTGCCAAGCTAGAAATATGGTCGTTTCAGTAAAGTCTTAGATTAGGGTTAAAAATGTAGATTGCACAAAGCACATTATATACACAAGCATAAAAACTAAGTCTCTCATTCACAGGGAGCACCTGTAATAAAAATAAGTGAGATAAGTCTTCCATAAGAGAGATCACTGGTTCTTTAAGGACAACTTCTGAAGTAATCATCCTTGATATTTAGAAAAATACTGAGAAAACCTGTATAAGTTTTCCATCTCACCTGCTCATGCAACTGTGTAATACTCTTTAAAGAATAAAAATATTTAACAGGCACCTGGATTTCAATAAATGTTTTGTGGGATAGGAGTATGTATTTTCATTTCATGGACTATTTCCCTCATTGTGAGTCAGAAACACAGTCTAGGTAATTGTCATTAGTTAGATAATTGGGGAGTAACTCAAAGTTATCTGACACAGAAAGCATCAGAATATGAATATCAGTACCTGTACTATTTGTGAATAATTTAAAATTAGTACATAAGTGTTTAGGAAAAGTTACTGCTATTTTCAACAGGCAATATTTTGAGGTGACTCACATCCTAATACAATCTCTGAATAAAAAGACCCTTGACTTAATATCTTGCCTCAGGCATATGAAGGTGCAGATGTGCAGCTCCAACCTGGGCATGTTTCCCTCTGATAGAGGCCTGCATAAGAAAGAAGTGCAGATTTTTTTAGAATTAATGAAAAAAACACTTTTTGTGAGTTTCTCTTCTTCTATACTGTTTTCTTCCCCAAAACATTAATACTTAGATGTGTTTTTTATTTGGAAGCTATCCCATTGAGATTTTGGAAGAGGGGGCTGTAGCAGATTTGACTTCATACATAATAGGGAGCTCGTGTTGCAGATGGGTTTTAGAAAATCTTCCTCTACTTAAAGTGTCTCCCTTACCTCTCAAGGTGACATGCTCAAGATAAAGGCAGTTGTTATTGTGTTTCAACTCTTTGTAATTCATGCACAAGGCAAGGAGGGGTTTATCAAAAGAAAAATATTTTAGTTTTGTGCTTTTTTTCTCATAGCAGAAAGTCAGACAAACAGAGAGGTATTCAGCTTGTATTTTTTCAAAGGAAACTCACTGAACATTTGAGGAAGATTACCTTTTTACAAAACCGTTTTGTTCAGATTCCATTTGGTTTAGGGGTTTCTGTTTGCTTTTGTTTTTTCCTAACACAGTTCATCCCACTGAATTTTTCTTTAGTTTAGTTGAAAAGAATGTTTCTTTAGGATCAAACTTTCCCAATTTTTTATACCTTCAAACTTTTCTGAAAATAATTTGCTTAAATTCCATTCATTTTGTGTTTGGGGGGTTGTTTTCTATTAGATTTTGGTGGTGTTTTCCTGGCATGTTTCATTCTAGTGAATTCCCTCTTAGTGAGATTAATTTTTCCTTGTATTCAATACAGCACCTCATGTTTCTTTCTGTAAAAGTATGAGAGCTTACAAGAGCATTTCTGAGTCCCCTATCTCCCCTCAAGCCCAAGGAAGATTAGATTCAATGCACCTCTTATTCCTGAGGCACAGGACTCTGGGGAAGTAACATTTTTGTTTACGGAGACTTCTGCATGCGTCAGAGAGAAGTCAGGCAAAACAACAGGCAAACCTCAACTATATAATACCCTCTGCAGATGGTTTGAAGGTATGAAGGCGTAAGCATTTATAATATATGTAAAGCCATAATCCTTTCCTTAGCTTTTCTGAATCATCTGAGAAATTCTGCCTGGTTCCTGTAGGCTGGCTCAGCCACTGGCTCAGGGAGAGGATTCTCAGAGGTTTTTGGAGCTGCAGATGGGTGCAAACAGCAGGTGAGCCTCCTTTCCTGAAGGGCAGCAAGGGCAGGGAGGGAACTGCCAGCTGCCAGGGTGTTTGCTGTCTCCTCTCCTTCCCTTGCAAACTGACTTAACCTGTGCAGGACGGGATGCAGGGTAGTGTGACCCCTCCTTTTGCAGCAGAAGAGAGGGCTTGAGTAAGATGAAATAGCAACAACTATCCAAAAATACATGGATTACAGTGAGTTTGCTGGAGACAGTGGGAGAACTTACCAAGACATGAAAGAAAACATGCAGTTGGGTCAAGAAGATCCATATCATTAGATATTTTTTCCTACAGAAACCAAAATTTGCTCAGAAAGGGCCTAGAGACAATTCAAACCTTTATTCATTCCCAGAAAATCCCACATTAGCACTCTATAATAAAAATGATGGAACACATTTGTTGTGTTAATAATATAGCCAGGTGCCTTAGAAGCACTTTTGGGAATAAAATTCCCTCTAGATGCATCAGATGCAAGCAATCACTTTACTTGGTGTATTTTGGTGAAGTAGCTTGCTGTATTTTTTCCATTGAGAGGCAAGTGAGATTATTTAAGTATTGGAATAATGTGGGAGAAAATTAGAATTGTAACAAGTGTTAAATATCCCTAAAGGAACTTCATGGCTCAATAAACTCACAATATTCTTATAAGGGGTATTTAACTTAAATTTATTTAAGATATTTTCTACCTCTTCCAACTTGCATGGTGTCTCAAATTATTACTGAAACATTGTGTGGGAGTGTAAAATAATTCTTGCATATTGGACTGATCTCCAGGGAATTCTCTTAAAGCAGATCACATTGTAGCTCTTGATAAAGTACAGCTCAGAGTTTTACAATTTTCTTTCCTTCAGTATTTCCATTCCCAGTTCAGTTAGTATGAATTGCATGAAAAATAATTTTATCTTGTTTGCCCTTTACCTTGCCTCACAAGAATTCTTCCCACTTATTTTGCATGCACAAAGAACACTTCTGTACTTTCTTGTCTGAGGAGGAAGAGTGAAATGGTCCTATCACTTCCTTCTCTAGAAATAATAGCAAAGAAAGGTCAACCTCAAAGTCTCATTTCCTCAGACACCTCTTCTTAAGTTTGATTTTGAGATTTATGAAGCTTTTGCTAACCCAAGAGGCTCTTTCCTCCAAGATTATAAACCTCTTAGGAGCATGCAGTGCCCTCCTGCTTGTACTGCAGCCATGGAAGAATAATTGCAGGGGTACTGTGTCACAAACATAATTCCTCAGTTCTGTTACATGTTTGTATTGTTAATAAATGTACTAATGTCCTGATGTTAGTAAATTTACCTACACTACTTGCTTGAATTTTAGTTGTGTTTTCATTGGCACTATCATTTTATATTTATTGGCAAAATAACATTTCTAGCTCATTGTCTGCAAACAGTTGTTTTGTTGGAATGTTGGGGCTGCTGCACAATATTCAGTCATCACAGCATCTTCAAGATATTATGTTTAAAGCCCAGCTGGTAACTTTGCAATTAATTTTAAGTGAGAATGGTTTGTTTTCCATTAGAGAGGCCTTTACACAGCAACAGGTGGAGTTGGGAGATGACTAAGCATTAGCTAAACCCAGTGCTGGGTACTGTAAACGATAAGGGAGCACAAGCAGCTTTTCTTATCCCAGACACTTTCATTCAGTGTAGAAAAATGGCTTGAGACATAGATTCATACCCAGGTAGTGACTTTGCTCTGCAAGAGCTGTCTTTTAAAATACTTATTTGTCTACTACAGAATCCAGGAGTTATTTTTTTCCTAAAAGGACTTTTCACACTTAGATGTCATTTTAGTCTTAAAGAACTGCTACTTTAATCTGCTGAATGCTGGATCATCCCTAAGGGATTTCAGGATACCACTTAAAGTCAGCTTTTATAGGTCTTTGATTCTTTATGGCTAAGAGAGTATTTTGAAGTAGAAAAAATGTCTGCAAAGTAGATAAAGGGAAAAAAATTAAACATTATGCTTAGGCAATTCAGAATGGGGAAAGTAACAAACACATTAATAATTTGCAATATTTAATCACAAGCTACTGTGTTACTCCTTTTGAAAGAAATTTCCTGAAGATATTCTCGTTAAAAATTATTGATTTATGTTAGGATGCAGATTATTTAAGAACTGTGCAAAGGAGTCAGACACATCAGAGAGGTAAAATGACATGAATTCTCTGGAAAGGGCTTTTGAAAGGGTTATGTATTCAAGGGAGGCTGCTATATATTATTAAAATAAGTGTTGTGGTATACAAAGTTGTTTGTTTTTTAGTAAGTCTGTATTGGTCTGACTTGCTATGATTTTCATATGGGATTTCAAAAGTTCATTTCATTAACATTTATCACTAATTTATAAATGCTTGTTTTATGTAGTATGCCTCTATTAGTGAAAAATTATAATTATACTCAAACAAATATCAAAGACATAAGGAACATTCTTTCAGTGCGATTTCCTCACAGAAAGGTCTCAGAAATGTTGTAATTTTAGATAGAAGTCTTCTGCAGACAGGAGAAAGTAGGACTTTCTGTGCAAAGGGAAGAGTTTGATCTCAGGTGTTTTACAGGAACATTTCAAGAGGAACTGTGAGTGGAAAAGACAAAACATCCAGCCAGGCTTGCACCAAGATGGGATTACATATTCTTCAGCACTTGCAGCAGCTGGAGCGTGCAGGCATTCCAGAGATGGACAGGAAGTCAAACGGTGTCTGTATGAGTGAACTGAGGATATGGGTAACTCCTTTGTGTCTGACACAGGGCTTCAGGGTTTAGCATGTCATTTGGAAAATAGTGTGATTTGGGACCTACCCTCAGTGCTGGCAGCTAGCTAGTGCTGTGAAGGCTTGTGTCCCTCCCTTGCTGTAGCTTGTGGCCTTACCCTATCCCTGCTTGTTTCCAGAGAGTCAGGAGTCCTAGGACAGCCTGTGGCAGAATTCCCACTGTTCCCATTCTGATTGCCGTGGCATCAAAAGTGATGAAATATACCTACTCACAGTATGTGCCTTCATATATGCACAGCCTTTTGTTAAAAGAAAAGCTGTCCTATTAATTTGTCTATCATTACATTGGATGAATACGTAAGGAAGAATAAATAATACATGAGATATGATACATAACTTTAAAGATCAGTGCATTCAAATTACAATTAAGGATAAGGTAGAAGACCAAATGCTTTGTGTAGTGTGTCTGGGCTATTGAAACACATACCTCATTCAAACTCAGGAATTTATAGTTAGTCCAACTAAAGTATTAGAAATCTAATCACAATATTATTTTAATCTAACTACAATGATGCTAGCACATACAGTTGAAATTAGTAAATTACAACAATTTCCCATTTAAAATAAAATTGTTGAACACAGATTTCCTAGTCTCTTTTTCACACCCCTCTATTTTCCTGGGTCAGTAGATAGATGGAGTTACAATTAAGCAGAATATAATAGGGAAGAATAGCTGTACTGTAGATCTAGCATCTGAGGTGCTTCACTGACAGGAAAATGATGGTTATAGTAGGACTTCCTCCTCATCATTTCTGGTTTCACTTGGTGTGATATTTATGTGTTTGGTAACAAACTTATTTGCTCTTTCTTCACTGGTCTGAAATTTCCATGTTATCATTGGGTTTTAGTATATATAGTGTTTTCCATGTCTTGGATACTTAACTTTTGCTGCCTTTGTTACCTCTACATCCAGTACTACCCTGGTCTGCAGTCCTAAGAGTTCTCTTCCCATACTGCTCTTACACTTTTAAGGCCCATTCTGCATCTTGTTCTTGAATTTTTGGAGACCAATTTCTTCAAAAGTCTTTTTTTTCTTCAAAAGCTGTTCTTTCCCAGTACTGTAACATTATATTAGCAAATCCAGTCAAGTGCACAGCCTCATTTAAGGGTAACTCAAGGGTTCATGTCACAAAAAGGAATGCTCTCTGTAAGGGCACACCTATTTGTGTACTGATATGTTTTGGTAATTACTTGTTATTAATGCCTATTAGTTATGGCAGTATCACTGCTATGGAAATTGCTTTACCAGAGGAGGAATTTAGTCACTAGGAATGGAGTAGCAATTTAAAAAAGTTTACAGTGTGTTACTTTTGCTGTTTATGACTTGTCAGTATGAGTTAGTAGCTTCTAGAGCTAAGGGCAGATTTGAACAGCTGAACTCAAATCCTTAGTGCACTTTGCACATTGTCAAAACTGTGTAGGATTAACTGTGGAGTAATTCCTTTGGAGTGCATTGCATGTAAAAAATTCATTGGTAGGTAGGACTGGGGTGCTAATTCTAACTCACTGATTCCAGCTTGTTGTTATTATAACCATGATTTAATTCTGGTCAAAAACTTGTTGATTCAATCCATTTATGTTTTGCATACCGTGGTAAATACAAAGCAACTGCACTTAATCTCTGCTTTGCTTGGAATTTTTCACAGCTTTTTCAGACTTGGTGAAGACATGGTGTACTTGCAAGTTTGTATGCTTTCTCCAGCTATTTCAGCTGCTCTAATAGGGTATCTTACATTTGTTTCCCTCCAAAAAGACATAAATTGATACAACAGATGTGTTTCTGCTATCCTGCGTGGTAGAGCTATATGGGGGTAAGGATGAAGAATCTGCATGCAACATAAGGTTCCAGGCCTGCAAGCCCAAGCAATAGTTTGGGAACCCACATAAAAGCAGAAATCTGAAATTTAAAGCAAGACAAAAGTTATTGAAAAGTCACCATTATTTAGAGATATGAGGGCCATAAATGTTTCTGTAGCCAAGGATAAAGGACTAAAGTGGAAATAGGTCATGAGTGGAGTGCTGCAATGGATAGCTACATGCTCTTCAGAAGGGACAGGCAAGGAAGGAGAGCTGGTGGTGTACCTTGTATGTTAGGAAATGTTTTAATTGTGTACTATTTCAGTGATGGTAATCACAGAATTGAGTGTTTATGGGAAAGAATCGGGGGAAGGTTAACAATGCAGATGTCCTGGTGGGAATCTGTTATAAACTACCAGGGTGAAGAGGCAGGTGAAGTATTCTGTGAGTGGCTGGCTGATGTTTCATGATTTCTAGCCCTTGTTCTTGTAAGGGACTTTTATGTGCTGGAAGTCTTCTGGAAACTCAACACAGAGGAGAGGAGGCAGCCTAGGAGGTTCCTGGAGTGTGTAGAAGGTAATTTCCTGACACAGCTGGTGAATGACCCAGCTGGGGCAGGACCCCATTAGACCTGCTGTCTAATAGCAGAGAAAGGCTGGTGGGAGATGTGGTGGCTGGAGGCTGTATTGGACACAGGGACCATGAAATAAGAGAGCGCCTAATTTTTGAAGTAAGAAAAGTGGTCAGCAAAACCTCTATACTTCCACAGGGTGGTCATTGGCCTGTTCAGGGCTCTGGTTCAGAGAGTCCTTTGGGAAACAGACATTAACAACAAAGAGATCCGGGAAGGTGGGACATACTTAGAAAAGGAGATCTTAAAGGTGCAGGAGCAGGCTGTCCCTATGTGCTGAAACACAAACCATTGTGGAAGACTGGCCTGGCTGAACAGAGGGCTTTTGCTGGAACTCAAGGGAAAAAAGGAGAATTTATGACCTTTGGAAGAAGGGGCAGGCAACCCAGGAAGAGTACAAGGATGTTGCTAGGTCATGTAGAGAGAAAATTAGAAAGACAAAAGCTCAGCTAGAACTCAATCTGGCCACTGCTGTGAAAGATAATAAAAAATGGTATTATAAATATATTAACCACAAAAGAAGGGAAAATGAATATCTACATTTTTTATTGGATGTGGAGGGCAACACTGTCACAAGGATGAGGAAAAGACATGAGGTACTTAGGTATGCCATCAGCAAGGATGACGTACTTAATGCCTTCTTTACCTCAGTCTTTAACAGAAAGGCCAGTTATCCTCAGGAAAACCATCTTTCTCAGTTGGTAGAAAGGGGACAAGGATCTCCTACAACCCAGAAGGAAGTAGTTAGTGACCTGGGCTTCTACTCGGACACAAATCTATGGGGCTGCATGGAATTCACCTGAGGGTACTGAGGGTGCTGGCAATATGATTTTCTCTTACTCTATAGGAAAATTACTGTTAAAAGGCAGCACCACAATTTACAATGTGGGAGTAGTGCTTGTGTGCATTGAAGTGACTACTTTTTCTGACCCATTCATTCCAGAAGCACTCCAGCAGTGCAGTCATGACTCTGTACTTAGAGCTGAGAGAACAGGACCACTGCAACAGAGTGCTAAGGCATATGTGTTAATAAAGAAATGTGGTAGCTTGAATAATTTTGGATAATACATACAATTCAATTTTAGATTAGCACTTGGTTACTGAAACAAATTTTCCTGATCTCAGAAGCATCTTTCAATTTGTAGACATTGATATTACTGAGGTAAAGTTGTGCCAGCCTGAAGATAATCTATAACTTTGACTTAAGCACTTTGCTTTCCAAACACACATACCAGTAAACTATACAGATGACTTTTAAAAACTTTACTTTTTTTTTTCCTAGATATAGATTACAAAAGCGAGACTGTTTCAGAATAGTGATTTTTTTTTTTTTACCAGACTGCTTCTCAAAGGAAAATTTGACATTATTTCAGGGAGCATTGCACTCTTAAGGGATAAAGCTTATTGTGCTATCTTGAAACACCTCTAAACAGCAACAACAACAACAACAACAACAACAACAACAACAACAATAATAATAATAATAATAATAATAATAATAAAAATAACCAACCATTAACAGATGTAAGGTAAGATGACATTAGGTGCATCTAATAACACATCCTGCCATTTTATATTATACAAACTCTTTTTAGATGAACTTTAGTATTTGGATTTATTTTCAATAAATTCTTAATCATCAGTGGCTTGAACAGGATTATTAACTCATCTGTCCTCAACAGTTGCAGTGTGTTGGGTCACAAGTTGTTACAAGTCTTGAAGAGCTGTACACTTGGGAATAGGCAGCTTATTCTGAGTCCAAACAAGAAATAGGTGCTCCTGATTAACAAATTCACATGAGGTTCCATCCAGAATACTTACTGCTAGAAAAAGTCTCCATCATCCTGAAAGTGCAAGTTGCTTTCATTCTTAAAGACAATTAGTGTTTAATCACCATAACAAAACAGTTCTGTGGTACCAAATTTGACAGGGGACTACACCACTGCTGCTCAGGAGTATTTTGCATTTTCAGTAGGCTCTGGCAATCCCTGTTTTTTGTACAGGTATGAATCACTTTATCTGGGCTTGCTGCTTGGCTGTGACTGTGACCCAAAGCCAAGAGGCAGCAGGAATATGTGTTTTCCATTGGTGCGACATTCATGTCTTGGGTCTGGCCAGGATGGGGTTAAATTTTTGCAGTAGCTGGGAGGGGGCATGGCCAGGGCCAGAAGTGTTTTGATACCACATCACCTTGTTGCCCCAGGGGAAAGGGACTCTCTCTTCCCAGGAGAAGGGGATCCTCCTGCTTGAGTAAACTGTGGTGGATGGAGTGGTCTGGTATTTGTTTATAGGTGGGAGCTTTCCATGGAAATTGTTTGTTTTTCTTATGCCTTTTGTTGTTTTTCTTGTTGCTGTTACTGTTTGCTTTCTCATCTCCTTACTGTTTCCAATAAATTGTTCTTAGCCCATGATGGGGGTGGGAAGGGAAGCAGTATGTGGATTTAGTGAGAATGCTGAATTGGAGAATACCATTCCTAATAAACAATCATTTATTACAAGGGGCATATCCTATTTACTTATTAACCCAGTATGTGGGGCTACAACAAAGATGAGAAAAACAAAAGCCTCCCATTCTTGCCATGATTTCCCAAAAGAGCACAGCTGGACTTCAGGTAATGCTCACAATCAGGCTATAAATGTCAAAACTGGAGGCAGGACTTTATCAGATGAAAATGTAACTATCTACTGGAAGAAATTTATGGAATAAGCAAAGCCAAGCAAGGTTCATGATGAACACAGGCTCTGCAGAATGACAACACCAAAAAGAACGGCTGCCTTTATATCTTCCTTTCTTTTTTTTTGTCTTTTCATATGATTTTCCATTCAAACCCTACACTTTAGACTAAGTGGACTTGGTGCAACTAGCTCAGAAATTTAATGAGGTAGTATAAGAAATTATACAAAGTCTCTGATACTACAGTGGCTACTTTGAAAAATCTCTGGGGTGAAAAAGGTTCAAGTTGGAAAAATGGAAGTAGGGGTATAGTCCTATAATGAAAATAATCTTTGTGTAGCAGAAACATTGTGATGCAGGAAGAACTGCAAATTCTGCTGTAAATAGGCATCCAGATCCTGGTATTGATCTGGAAGGAAGTAGGAACTGTTATAGAATATTGAGTTGGAAGGGACCCACAAGGATCATCGAGTCCAACTCCTGGCCATGCAGAGGGCATCCCCAAAAGTGCCATGTGCCTGAGAGAATTGGTCAAACACTTCTTGAACTCTGTCAGGCTGGTGCTGTGACCACTTGCCTGGGGAGCCTGTTGCAGTGCCCACCATCCTCTGGGTGAAGAACCTTTTCCTGTTAGCTGAGCTAATTTTCCCCTGACTCAGCTTCAGGTCCTGTCACTGGTCACCACAGAGAAGAGATCCTGCCCCTCCTCCTGTGAGGAAGCTGTAGGCCGCAATGAGATCTTCCCTCAGTCTCCTCCAGACTGAACAGACCAAGTGACCTCATATGGTTTCCTCTCCAGACCCTTCATCATCCTCATGGCCGTGCTTTGATGTTCTCTAATAGCTTTATATCTTTTTTATATTGTGGTGCCCAAAACTGCATGCTATGATAAAGATATATGGAAGATAGATCATGGAAATTCCTCAGCTCTAGGACAAACTCTGCACAAATGGCACCTTCTGCTCTACACTTGTCATAAGCCTGTGGCACACTGAGACTGGCAACTATTAACTTACTGCAGCCTTTGCAATACTTTCTAAAAAGTAGAAGTGTGTGTCTGGGTGGACAACATTTTTCCAGGAGCTAATGATAATTCAATGAGAAAAAAAATATTAGTAGTTTAATATAAATATTTTAAAGTAAAGGAGATACGAAACAAAACTGATGAGAAAATTAAATTACATTTTATTTCATTAATCAGACTAAATCAGAATGATTTTTATAAGACTTAAAATAAATTTATGAGCTTATATAAAGCTGTTTTACATGGTTAATACAGTGTGATCACTGAGGTGAAGCTTCACAAAAACATGCAATGCTTTTAACAGCTATTAGGGAAATCAAAGACTCTGATATACAGAGTGTCATTTGCAACACAGCTGAAGCAGAAGATAATATAAGTATCACCAGTCTTGTCAGTGGTATTATTTTAGGAGATGCTTTCAAAGGAATGGTTGATTTACTCCAGAGAAGGATCATTCTTAAGAATAGTCATCAATAATGCAAACCAAAGCAGCTATTTCATCAGTCTCCAATCAAAAGGGTGAATTGGTATTGATAGTCATAACTGATAATGGCCTTCCTTAGAGCATATGATAAACCATAGGAAAATTTGTCCACTTTCAAAAATAGTTGATTTCTCTGTTATTCACTAAAATTATCTCTGCACAGCAACATATTTTTTTCATGCTAGAATAATGAATTTTCATCATATGCAAATGCTAGAATATGCAAGTTGGTGATTAAAGACAACCACGGAAAAAAGAGTTTCTCTAGGAGCAGCAGACCTAAGACTAAGGGTCTTCTAGTCCTATTTTCTGGTATTGTTTGAGAGAGAAAATTATTCTTTTTTGGGGCATATTTAAAAAAATATAAAAATCAAAGCACTTTCATACTGAGGATGCACTGAAATAGTTTTGAAAACATACCATGGAATATGTATTTAAGATATTGGCAGACTTCTGCATTATGACACAGTGGGATATGCATATATTCTTTAACCTCCATGATATCCCAGTGCTGTTGAATGTTTATATTTATATATAACATAAATATATATAAATTTATATATAATAATGCTCATGTTGATATTATCCACAAATTATTTTTGATAATCAACAGTATTTACCTTATACAGTCCAGTGAGGACCTGTCATAATAGACTAGTTTTCCTTCAGTAATTAAACTTGGGAGAAATTCTGATCTTACATGATGTATTCTGACCCACACCTACAAATATAAATAAATCTATTGACCTGACAACTGAGTTTACACCAAGGTATATTGTAGGACAGTTCTATCTGATTGTGTAGTGAATATTCAATAACAAATATAATAATCTGAAGCTCAGCCAGATCTCTGTTTATTTCTCTAGTAAACACAGGAGATACTTACGGCTGTGATGTGTTGAATTGGTTTATTAAACCAATTTTGTTTCTCAAAGTGTAGCATAGTAACCAATAATTGGAAGATGGAAAAAGGATCTTAAGAAAAATGGAGATGCAAAAGGACAAATTAAGTTCAACTTTATAGACTGGAAAAGGAAGCAAAATACAATCTAATATACCAAAAAGAAATCTCTAAATATCTGAGACTTTTGTTAGAATTGAGAGACTAGAGGTCAATTAATAGTAATTGCAGAAGTTCAGCAAGAGTCATAATATATTGCAGACAGAGTGCTAATGTTCTGGACAGAATGATTTCACCCTTCCTTTAGATTTGCTATGGGATACTGTTACCAAGAGTTTAAATTGTCATTCTGGAGAAAATGTTTTCCAATTATCAGACAGACCAGCCTTTTTATCTCTTGTGCTTTGCAGATTAAAAAACTTATACTCTAAGGAGGATTGCTCAGGATAGGGTATACTGAAAAGCCACTTTCAACTTTCAACAAAGGCTGAGCCAAGTATCAGCCGAATCTTTTTGAAACTGGAAAAAGTACAGACCACGGTCTTTGCCTGCCCCATTATTTTTCATTTTCACATGTCTTTGTCCTCCTGATCTGGCTGGAACAGTAAGTGCTCACAGAAGTCAGGTAGAACAGCTGCCCTGTTAGCCTCTAACAAAATAAGACCAGACAGATAATCAAATAGTATTCTCCTGAGAGCATCCTATAAGATGTGAAATTATTTTTATTCTTAACCATTTGAAGTGAATTTTCATTGTAGCTGGAGACAAGAGGAAGCAGCAAAAAGAAAAGATTTCTTTGCTATGGGATTTCAAAGTTTGGGTGAAGATACATCAAACATACATTGGCACGCTGTTTTGCCATGATCCATGCCAGGGTCCTAGTCCTCTAACAATTCACTGTGGCTTTGGCAAATACTGGAGTGAAATAGAAGCAGATCTTCAGAGACAATCTGTTGGTACTGAGAACCCAGCAGCCACAGCAAGCGTGGTTTGGAAGGGATTTACTTTATAGTAGCACCAATCTAGTTCCATAGACAGAAGACCCATTAGTGCTGGAGCACAGTATATTCCAGCAGTCCTGGTAAGCACATCCAGAAAGATGCTGCAATCATCCTCATGTGCCTCATGGCCCACTTTTGAATTGAACCCTCCTCATTTGCATTGAAGTGCCAATGTAAACCATGCAATCCCTGTACATTTGTGCCACAGGGATCTACCGGATTGAACTGTGTCACTCCCTTGACAGGGAAAATGGAGCACAGACTGGAGAAGAGTTTGACTAGTGCTTATCTCCTGCACATGACTTGGGGTCTATCAAAGCTGGATTCAACTTCCTAAAGTAACTAGAGTGCACCTTGGTGTGCTAGTCCCCTGTAAGACTCCTTGCCTTGTCTGCACGTACATGTGCCTCACACTTGGAGTACCCCACCTCTCACCAGTCACCATGTTCCCTACCAAAGTCAGCTGCCCTCGAGGATGTGTCTTGAGAGATGGTAAATCCAGGCTCCTGAGAAATACAGGGTCCTAGTCTCTGTTTACTGGGAAAATGTCTGATAGGTAAGGGAGAAGCAAAGTTAAAATTGTGCTCTTAGGGTGAAGAAGAGTTAGGGACTGTGCACTTCTGCCTTGTGAAACAGGAAAGATCAAAATGTATTTATTTGCTTTTTGCTGGCTCATGTTGAAAATAATTGAAAGGCGAGTGAAAAGCAATAGTGGCAGACCCAGGGGATGTTTGTGGTTTGAAGTCATCTTTCTGTACCTAAGCACTACAGCCTGGTTACCATAGACCTGTCTACACTTCAATTTGTTTTTCATTTCACCCTCACTTAAATGGAGAGGAAGTATAACATTCAAAATGTAAAGGAATATCATCTTATATGCTGTAACACTTCCCCTGGATGAAAAGATAGGTGCAGTCTTCTTTCTTCATCAGTTTTTCTCTACTTGAGATTACTTCCCTTGCCTAATTTTTAAGTGCAGCTAAAGATGTGTGTGTGTTAGTAATCATTTTAATGAGTAATGTGAGTGAGCAGTTAAATCAATATATTGGAGATGAAATACTAATTAAAATAGTATTTAGTTATGAAAAGTGAGAATTTTATAATTTATTTTCTATTAAGATGTTGATTGTTTCACTGAAAGCAATTATTTTGTGATTCAAATCACAGGATAAAAGCTGCACTGAAGCTACATTTCTGCATCTTTCTGTTCTCCTCTTGTGGATATCCACCACCCTCAAGTTTAAAGCCCCTTTTAAATAGACCAGTACCAAAATGTTTGCATTAGTTTTCTTTATTTTTGAGATGTTTTTACATTTATTGTAGCACTGTGCTACTATGCTCTTTAAGATAGCTTTTTTAATTTATATTAAACATTCAAGTAGGATTAACCATGATGATGTATATTTAAAACCACATTTTCTGAACTTCTGTAAGAAGAATAGAACTGTTTTCATTTGGGTTACGGGCTTTAAATACCATGCTTGTGACTCTGTTATTATGTTTGTGTTTACTCAAATGTAAGCACACAAATGACATGTGTGTACTTTTTGAAATTGTCCCTGCCCATGACAGGGAGATTGGACTAGATTACCCTTAAAGGTCTTTTCCAACCTAAAATGTTCTCTGATTCTATAAATCAAAAGTTGTGAGGTGCACACAGGAAATTGTTTTGTGAATACACAATTAAGGTCTACATATGCAATTTTGTGAAAATATTGCTATGTAAACTTATCCTTTTGAAGACATGACTGCAGTGATCCTTGAGCTCTTGCTGTTCTATATGCTTTTTTTTTTGGAGGACAGAAAACCATAATAATTTGTTCTTCCATCTCCACATGCTGGATAACTTTGCTCTCAGCAGGGTAAGTGCTCCTTGCAGAACCACATGAGAGCCATTAACTTCCCTCAAGCACAGTGAATGAAGATGGGCCATCCACTAAGTCTAGGTTTTCAAAGCTCTTATGTGCTCAAAATGGTATTCAGGCAAACAAATCTGGCATCAATTCTCATATGTTCCTGTCAGGGAAGTAGCAGTATCCAAGAGAAATACAGCAGATGTAGGATGTCAGCTATGCAAAATTAAATATGAGTGTTTTAAAGTTTCTCTGTGGTCCTGAGCAATTGAATTGTGAAGAACCAAAATGTTCTTCAATACTAAGTGTGAAGCCTCCCAGGTGAAAAATACAGTGATATTTGCTCTTTTTATATTAACGTGGCAGATTTTTTCATCCTCCCTCTATTTGGATTTCAGTTTTAAGCATGAAAAATCTCTTCTATGTCCTTTTAGATTAATCACAGATTGTAGGTACCTTGTGGTTGAATAGGTGGCTTCCAGACTGCGAATCAAGAGCTTGTGCTAAGTGCCTTTGCTCCTTTTATAGTGCATGAGATGAGGTATATTACTGTGGAATCCAAATTAATAATTACATTTTTAAGAAATTAAAGAACTGGTGATCTAGCCTGGCTGTGTTTTAGAGGCCTTTTACTTGGGATTATCCTATCTTGCACTCCTTAAATGTGAAGAGTAGAGAAAATTTTCCAGTGAGCTTGGGCAGGACCATTTAGGTGCTGAACTGCTCAAATAAGTGTTCTTGCAGTTTGTGTTGGTACTCCTCTACAGTCCTGGAGAAATTTCAGTTAAGTCTGACTACATGTCTTCTCTGGATTTTCCACTGCTAGGCAGTAGCAGAGCTGACAACTGAGATGTGATTTTACATTTAGGTACTTACAATCTTTACCAGATTCAACCCATGAATTATTTTTCTTTTTTTCATTTGTCAGCATGTTATCACTTCCCATCTTATAATTTATATTCCATACTGTGATGATTTAACTATATATTCAATTTTTTTCTATAGACTTCACCAATCTGAAACTCTCATCTGCAAATTTTTGTATTTCTTCTCTCTGAAACCATTAGTGCAGTAAGTAATCAGTTAAATGCAATAATCTCAAGAATAGATCTGTAAGAACTCAACTTTTTAACATGGAAATATAATTGCTGACAGTAGTCTCAAGTAGTTTCTGAAAGATGGCCTTACTTTCCTACTGACTCCAGAACTATTCAGCTACTTTAACAAATTCCTGATAGACTTAAAATGCTTTTGAAAGACAGTGAATTATGAAGCTCTGTTCTTCTATTGATAGACTCATTAAATATGACTGAAGAAGACAGAGACATGGTTTTTTGCAGAAGCCATTCTGGCTTGTTCCTCCTTAATAACAGCAGTGATTTGAATCCTACAGTTTTGCTTAACTTTGGTCAATTTGATGTTTCTGAAATGATGTCTAGCAGTTCTGAAGTGTTAAGATTGACTCCTTTCTTCACCTTGGTGGGTTTTTTCAAAAGATGATCTTACTTCCAGCATCAGAAGGTGTTTTTAACTGGGAATTTAAATACTGTTTTTAGGTTAGCTCTGCCAGTACCAAGCAGAAGAGAAATATCTACAGGCCTTAGTAACTAACTCACTATCTTTTAGTGTATTGTAGTATATTGTAGTATTAGTATATCTAATTGTGTATTGTCCTGTATAATAATCTCCTTCTTTTGACACCCAGCTAGGCAATTTCCCCAGGTTTTCCTTGATATTTCCTTTTTTATTTTGCAATTTCCATTTATTGCTTCTTTTATTTTTGTTAGGAATACAGACCATCTGAGTTAATTTCTTTCCCTTCATGTTTTCTTCTGAGAAAAAGTAAAAGATGTTTTTGCTATTTTCTGTTCCCTGTTTGCTTTTCAAAACTTTTATACCTGTTTCCCATCTAGTGTTTTACTTAATCATGGAATAATTTCTTCTCTAGTTTTTAGAGGGATGCATTTCTATTGTTTACATGAAAGTACAAGAAAAATTCAGATTTGGGACTACCTGAAAGCAGCTTGTCCTGATGTCATCCTTAGTTTCATGTCATTTGAGAAACATCATTGATGCTGCTTTTTATTTTAAATTTAAAAATAATTTAAATTTTACTTTAATTTTTTTTTAAATAGTACTTCTATGTGCCTTAGTGATCTCAACCCTGAAATCAAATGAAAATTTCTATTTCTCACTATTCATGCTACATATTATTTTAGCTGTGATCTTCACTCTTTCACTGCTAGCAAGCTGCTGGATCTACACAGGGGTGAAATTAAGATTTTTGAATAGATGCTCCAAACTGCTCATGTAGAAAGAAGATGTCTTGGAATCCTGTAAGTGTATTTAAACTTCTTATGTCAAATTTTCACAGTAGTCACTTTAATTGCATATCTTTTAGTGTCAGGGTGGAATTTTATAGACGGGTAAAGAGCTTTAATGATTCCATAAACATCAGAATGCAAAGACATAGGCATGCATTGCATATTTTGCAAAACGCAGTCAATTTGACAGATCAATTTATAATAAACCTAAGGACCATGGCCATTTTCAGGGCAGAGGGACTTCCCAGAGAGAAAGGGACTTGGGGGTGGGCTGTGCTCATTGCCTTGCTGAGGGGGACAGCAATCCTGCTTCTTGGAGCTAGTGCCACCAGCTGCAGCAGAGGAGCTGCTTCTGCACTTTGTAATGAATGCGTGTGCTCTCCTCTGAGCTCATGCCTTTGCCACCACGCTAGGATGCTGCCTGCTGTGTTAATCCACCAGTGAAGAGACCTCAGGTCACGCAGTAATATGTGCCTTTACCGTCTGCTAGTACCCCCAGGTCTGGATATTAATTTTCAAGTCGCTGAATTTTCATTTAATGTACTGCAGCTCTCTGAAGCATGGTGAGCTTCTTTAACCATTAAAGCAGTAAACTGTATATATAAAATAATAACCAGATGATGATGATGCGTAAAGAAGACAAAACATTGCCTTTCATAGGAATAACCACTGGATGGGTGATTATTTACATTTCTGTACAGTGACAACTTGACTCGAATGAGGATGATGATGATGACTGTGAAACGGTTTGCTACTTCCACCGAGAGCTCTGTGCACAGGTTACTCCGTAAGTGCCCTATAGAGAGCTGCAAACAAGGGCATCTCCGGGGCCAGGGATTTTGGTTGGTGACAGCCTGAAGCCGAGAGAAGAGATGCGCGTTATCTTAGCGCTGGTCCCTCCGGGACGTGCCCAGCGTTGCCCAAGGCCGGTCAAAGGCTGCGAGGGCGGAACTCTGGTCCCCGCCGCTGCCGCGGTGCTTTTGCTGCCTCGGGTTGTGTGTGTGTGTGTGTGTGAATGTGTGTATGGGTGTGTGTGTGTGTGTGTGAGAGTGTGTGTGTGTATGGGTGTGTGTGTGTGTGTGAGGGGTTGCTGGGGGGCATGTCTGGCTACTTTCCCGCCTACGTCTCTCGAGAGAGACCAGGAGGAGGGAGCAGCCGAGAGGAGCCAAGAAGGAAAAAATAAGATAAAACGCCGTAGCCTGGCGTTTCGCACGCCCTGGCGCATTTCCCGGCGCGGCACCGCGCATCGTCTGCCTCCCCCCGCCGCCCCCGGGGCGCTCCGCGGCCGCGCAGAGCCGCCTGCAGCCGCCGAGCCTGCGCCGCGCAATTCCCGCGGCTGCCCTTGCGCGTCCGCCTGCCTGCCTCCAGCACGGCTCTGGGGACTGCGGCTGGAGGGGTGTGCTCCCTCTCCGGGGGACGAACGAGGGGATGGCGGATGCCCCCTTCTCTGCTGCTAGGGCCGCCCCCCTCAAAATCTCCATCCTGCCAGACGTAGAGACGCGCAGTGCCCGAGGGTGTCCGCGCACATCCCCCGGCGCTCCTGCTCCCGGCTGCGGGTCTCCGCTCGGCACGGTGGACCGGCTGCCTCTCGGAGAGTCGCCCTCTGAGTAGCTTCAAAAATAGAAATATTTAAATGCATATGTGCAGCTTTAAACATATATTTAGCATTTTATACATTTCGCCTATTTATATTTATATGTATACATATATAAAGTCTATTCCATTTCCCTCTTTGGAGAAAAACACCAAATCAATGCCACCCTTTCTCCCAGGCATGTTTCCCTTCTAGTAAAGGAGGCTCCACCTCTGCTAGGGATTGATTCGTCCAGCAGTTTTTAGGATAATTTATGAAGCAACCTGATGAGCCTATTGGGCGACTTGCTCCGTCCTTGCAGAGTGGGTTTCTACCTGTTTGGGTGTTTTATTTTATTTTTTTCCCCCCTTCCCCTCCCCTCCCTCTTCCTGCCGTGTGCCGGGGGGTGGTGGGATTGGTAGGGTCGCTATTTCCCAGCCTCTCCAGAGAAAACTCGGGCAAGGGAGAGCGCCTTCAGGCTCATGGATGCATGGGGGGGGCCCGCGCCCCGCTGGATCCGCCGCCGCGGGGCCCGGCTGCTGCTGCTGCTGCTGACCGTGCGGCTGGGGAGCGGGTGAGTACGGCGGGCACCCCGCACTGCCCCCGCCGCCACTCGCTACCTGCGCATCGCTCCCCAGCCTGGGCTGGGCGCTCCGGCCGGGGGCAGGGGCAGGGGCAGGGGCAGGGGCAGGGGCCGGGGGCAGGGGCAGGGGCAGGGGCAGGGGGCAGGGGCAGGGGGCAGGGGAGGCGGCGTGTTGCGCCGCGAAACTTCAACCAAAATAGGTGTCGGTGCTGCCGCTGTGGCTCCCGCGGGCGGCTGCGGCGGGAGCCGGCGCCGGCAAAGTAAAACTTCAGCCGCATCCCACTTGTTCGCTGGGCGGGTTGTGAGTCCAGGCTCGGCTCGGTGCTGGGAAAGGTCCCCCCCGTGCCGAGGATGGCCCGGCGCACGGAGCTCCCCGAGCCGTGCCGCCCGTCCCCGGCGGCGGCTGCGGGGAGAGAGAGGGGCAGGAGCGCGGCTGGCGCTGCCGCTGTGCCGCTGGTGCTGCGGGGCCCCTCCGCCACAGCGGGACCTGTGCCCGGCCTCCAGCACCGCCCCGGCTCCCGCTCCGGCCCCTGCGGCGCTCGGGAGGGGATCGCGCTCACGAGTGGGATGGAGCAGGGCAGCTGCTCAAGTCCCAGAAGTTGGAAACGCGCGTTTTAAGGGAGAGTTGGAAAATTGAGCTGCAGACCTCTGAAGAAACAACAGTTTGGTACAGCTGTGTACGTATGTTGTTAGTACCCATAACAACGAAAAGCAATGTGATAATTCAACTCCCTTAATAACGCAGAGCTAATGTGCACCATTCCACAGGTTACACTCAGGAAATTCACAAAGTAGCACTTTAGGTATAAATAAAGGGTATTTGACTGTTGCTCAGTGTGTGTTTCTTTTAAATGAAAGACAATGTTATCATTCTAGAGGATATAAAAATGTAAAGTGTAAAGGCTGGCAAAAAAAAAAATAAGGAAAAATGCTATTAAACATTTTTTTAAAGTCTGTCATACTCTTGTCCCCTTCCCCATACTAAATGATGATTTATCTCTCTGTGTGGGGTATGTTCTCATCACATCTCTCATCTTCAGAAAGCTGCTGTGTTATCCTAGTAGAAACACCACTGATTATACTTTTCTTAACCTGCATCTTTTAAAACCTTGATAAATTATGGAAATATTTTTTCAAAGGCATTGATGAAAATGATACCAGTGCAGCTGTGCATCTTCAGAATGTTTCTTAATGATCATAGTGTACCTCAGGTGTGAAAGAAATTATCAAGTGGTTTGAGAGAAAAGAATATGCATGCTAATTTATCAGTTCAAAGACTTAGTTACAAAGGAGGAGGACTAGCTTAAAAAAACCAATTTATTTTGCTTGTTTTTCAGACTGTGATTAGGATTATAAAACTAGATGTAGATTATTATGTATGCATCTCATTAACATTACTATTTATAAATAAGTTGATAAGAAGTGAGAAAAAGAGGTAACTTACATTCATTGTTTTGTTCTGTGTTCCAGGACATCTCAGATAAAAGAGAACCTTTGGTATGAATATCCATGTATCTGAATCAACTATTTTCAGCCTTGACTTTTTTTCAGAGGCTACATGGAAAAATGGTTTGAAAGATTTCCATCCCCCCCCCCCCCACCCCTTTTTCTCTCTTTCTTAAAGTGACCTGAAATGGACATGTGTTGCAGATCATGATTCTCTGGTATGTAGTGCATTGCAATTCATGGGTGTTTGTGGGGAGCTCAGTCTGGTGCTCCTTAACAGACTGCCACAAAGTATGATGGAAATACTATTTTTCTGCTTCTTTGGATGCCTCTCTATATTTTCAGCCCAAGATTTCCCTTGAAGCTCAAACTAAAACACAGGAGTAATGTTTTTTCTCAAGAATAGACCAGGCTGCACCAACTCTGCCAGTTTTTCTAAAACTGTCTTGCAGGAGCCAGTCTGCCTTTTCAACACATACTTTTAAAAGGATGCAAATGGCATCATTTTTAGTATGCATGTATACACAAAGTACTTTGTGCTGAGTATGAGTAAAGTTGCTTCAGCTGTAATGAATGGAGCTAAAGCTTATGCAAGGGCACTGGAGGTTGAGCCCAACCAAGAGTTTATTCTTTTAAGATACTGCCCCAAAAGCAGTTCCATGACATTACACCAAACTTTCCACATCAAAGTGTGGGAACTCTCTCCCATAAAGCAGTTGTTTACTCCCAGTTCATCATCTTCAGCACTAACAGATCAGAATGGCCAATGCACTTGATTTAATTTGATGGGTTGGTATTTTGAAGGACTACTTTTGTCAATAGCAGATATCTCTTTTGTAGCAGAAATTGGGCTGTGAGCCTTTCTACAAGATGTGTGCAGGGAAAGAGTACTTACCCAGCAGTCACTGCAGCCCTAAATGTTTGGCAAACCCATTATTCTTGTTGAATTCAAATAAACAGATAATTGATAGGCAGAGCATAAGAACTGACAATATAATTAATGTTATTTTCTTAGTTCCAGCCATAGAGGTGCACCATAACAGTAACATTTCTTCTAATTTATATTTCTTTAAATGGTATGTGCTGGTCAGCATGCCTTAAAGCATATTGTAAGCTTAACTTAATTTTGGCCATATCTTCCCTTTCGTTTTGTAATCTGATGTTTTAAAAGCAATTATAAATGCTCTATTGAAATGCAACTGTCAGCAGGTACAAATGCCAACTAATATTTTCTTTTCAAAGTATCTGTTAGGAAGATATATAATACAGCCTACTTCTCATATAAACTCCCGGATCAGAGTTAAGCCTGTCATAACAATGTTGGTTTCTTAGTGCTTGATAATAGTGATTTACTGTTTCATTTGAATATCTGTGATGTTTATTCATTATTATCCTAACTCTTGTGTGCTTTGTTCATGATGTGACAACAAAGAACTTGTTTTCAGCAGTCCCAGTGGTTTAAGATACAGTTTATTTTATTGAAAGTTTGTTAATATTTTCTTTTGTTAGTATAAAGTTTAAAGAGACATAAATATTGAGAAATACTTATATTCTTTGCACATAATCTTCTTACAGTGATTTCAAGGAAACCTTCAAACTATGTCAGTCTGTTAAATAAAAAATTATTTCTCCCAGGAAATTGGAACAAATTTTCATTTACTTTTAACTTTCTGTTTGTTAAATATGTCTGATATTAAAAAATGGACCTTTGGCACAAATTCAAGCCTTTTTGAGCTGGACAGAAAAGGTTACAGGTGAGCACTTGTTGCTCTTCTTCAGCTTCTTTTTCTAAATACGTTAAGTCTGTCTACAGAGTAGATTACTAGGGGATCAGGGGAATAGGTGATTTTTCTCTGAAGCTTTTGAAGAATTGTGCAAATCTGGGTTGAACAGAACACCTAGTAGGTAGGAGCACTTGAATGGACTAGGTAGAAGCACTGTTTGAAAGCTTTGTTTGGGCTATCATATATGTAAACTAAGAGTCATGTATGTTGAATTCACAGAAAACCAAAAGTGATCATCTCAAATACCATTTTTGTAGTACCATTTATGATAGAAAAGAGCAGCACTTTTTGAATTACCTGCATAACTCTTTCTTGCACTGCATCTTAAATTGATCATGTCCATGAGTAAAATAATAATATCATAACATACTAGGTAAAGAGCAGCAGAGACAAGTACTAATTATAAATGACTGTAGCACACTGACAGGAGCCTTTCAAAGGCTGGTCAGTGACAGTGACACTAACTTTTATTTCTTAACAATTTCTCTGAACAGTAATAATTTGTACAGAGTAATTCAGATGCAATTGAATTCATCTGAAGATGACACAGAAGTCCTGATTTTACATTTTTACACGTGCAAACATATTTTAAGACTGAAAATAGTGTGATGAATTCAGTGGCCTACAGGTCTATGTAAAAAATTGATTATATATGTATATATATATAAACCCAAAATAGTAAGTCATGGAGCAACATTGAACTAATAGAGATAATTACAGAGACTAGGAAGGTCATCAGGGGTTCATCAGAACAGAACTTATTTCAAAGGAGAGGGCAGTTTCAGTGATATGGATATGATGGAAATAAATAGTTTCTAAAATATGCTTTAATTGGAGATTTTCCAGTCAGTAGGATCTGTTGAGATAATCTGCTCTTATATAAGGATATATAAGAGGCTAAATAAAACTGGAGAATTTACCCTGGCTTCCCTATCAGGTTTGCTCCTTCAGTTTAACTAGTTCCCTGCATACAGACTTGATGAGTAGGAATCTGATGAAATATTGTACAGTATCTCTAGTCTGAGGTTTCTCTGGTTTCCAGTCAGTGGATCTCCTGTTCCCAGTGTAACCTGCTACACCTGGCTCAACCACTGGATTCCCATGTCCATCTCTTTGAAGGGGAAATGCAGGTCTCCTTTGATACTCTGGTTCTGCAGGGTAGCCTCAAGGTATAGACCAATGGCTGCAGCTGCTCTACAGGAACAGAGTGTGGTCTGCATCCGTCTGCTCTTCAGCAGGAAAACCAGTCATCAAAGCTCTTCCTTGCTCTCATTGCCTCTGCCAAGTTTTGCCCCGACAAGAACACAGAGCATCTCAAGAGAATCCTGAAAATTCTTAAAGGAATCATCATTTTGGTCAGAAGACATCCT
This sequence comes from Parus major, assembly GCF_001522545.3. Taxonomy (NCBI): domain Eukaryota; kingdom Metazoa; phylum Chordata; class Aves; order Passeriformes; family Paridae; genus Parus; species Parus major. The sequence continues at coordinate 44,211,693 of NC_031771.1, forward strand.
GGTGCCTTTCCCTGTCCAGCCTAGTCTTTCATGGTATGTTGTAGGAACCTCCTCACCTCTGGGTGACAGGAAGCTCCAGTGCGGTTAAATTCCAAGTAGTTGTAGCAGGATGAATGATCTAGTCCAAAAAATGAAAGTTCTATACAAATGTGTCACAATTGGAGACACTCTATGCAGAGTGGAAATTTCCACAGAATTGGATTTACTCATGCTACAGTCACATGAAGTAATCTTTGAAGCACATCCCTGGTATATGTAGTTTAAGAGACAACTGGTAGCTTCTTACATTTTCCTCTCACAAAGCAAAAATGAGATATCTACATTTCTTCCAAAGATATTTAATTATTTGCTTAACCAGTTTAAGCCCTTTCTATTTTTTTTTGTCTGAAAAAGAGATACACACAGAATATTGCTTCACTACTACTTCATACTGCTCAGGTACTCTCTCACAGGATTAGCTCCAATACTGTTCAGGTGTAACTCATGTTCTTTTTGCTTTCTGCTTTAGTTGTCAAATCCCTTTCTGTGTCACTACACTAATTTCTGGTAAGGTGTGAATTGCTGATTCTGTGTTTCTAAATTTATATGCAGCAATTTTTCTTTGTTTTTGGGAAGACAGACAGACATAGTGGATAGGAAAAATCTGAGGTAGAATGAGATACATCCCCTTTGGATTAAATGATTTGATGTCTCAAATTGTTAATATTTTCCTTTAATATGGTTTTCTTCTTGTTTAAGGCAGTATAACATGAGGTATGAAGTATTACTATTATTAGTAATGTAGCAGTATTGTCCAATTTTTCTTTCTGAATAAAGTTCAGCTGGATAGAATTTCTATTAGTAAAATTTTGTAGCATCAAGTGCCCATTTCTTAGGTGGTAAACTGTCAATGTAAGTCATTACATTTTTTCTAATTTCATTGTCCAATATTAAATCTGTGTGACAGAATAAATTATGCAGATGTTTTTTTAAAATAAAGTGTCCTCAGTGTTTTCTCTGGAGGAGAACAGTTGCCATATCATCACCATTCAGCCATTGGACATGTATTGTGTTGTGCCAGACATGCTGCAGGTGACCTATCAACCTGTACCTTAGGTTCTTTCTTGGCCAGGGAGGGCCATCCAGCTGATGGCCTGTGGGTTGTGTCCAGCAGGGAAAACTCTGACTACCATAAGTTTTAGTTGCCATCTAACAAGAGGTGTAATTCTCCTGTTTTAATGATAGGTGTGATGTGTAATACACAGTAAGTTACATCACACAAGACATAGTTCTGTGCATAGAGAGAGAGAGAGAGCAAGCTTTTGGTTACATGGTTTAGGTATTTCCATTAGTCCTTACAGAGCATATTTACCTTTTTGTACAATTATTCATTAACTTAACTGACCTTTGGTTTAGTCCATAATTGCCTGATTTTACACTAAAATTTCAGTAGAACCTATTAATTGTATTTCTACTGGGGACATGTTGTCATTGCCTAATTATTGTAGTTGTATGGCTTTTTCTGTAATTTCAAGCCAGATTTACTTATATGCAGCAAATACAGTGTGCAATTCAATGCAAGTCTCTGATTCTGTTGCTGCTTCAGTCCGTGGGACTGAATGCTCTTGTGGGAGGAGGATGGTACCTGCTCACATGTCTACTGGAATTTGAGACTATTTCAAATAAGTTTGGTTTTGTGAAGGGTTGGAGTAGATTTCTTCTCAACTGAACATTTTGAAGCAAATATGTGATGAATTGTGTTAGAATAAATGTTCAAATGGATGTGTTGAAATAGCATCAGCTTAAATGACTGAAAATGCCTTATAAAGGATTGCTCATTTGATATATCCTTTGAGATGCTGGTGATATTTTAAGGTGGAAAATTGACTTTGCAATTTGGTGCATTTTATAGTTAGTGTGGGATGGCATTTAATTAGGCTAACTGCTTTTTATTGAGGTTATGGTTCTCAGCATTCATTTATCAAAGGTTTGTTTTAAGCCTATGGAAAATGTATCTTTGATCAAAGCACTTAGCCCATCAACAGTGTATCTGTTGAGTTTGAACTTGATGGCAATTTACCTTTCATCAGCCAAGTGTAGATAGTGGGTGAATGGTGTGATGATCTGTGGCACATGGATTTATATATGCCTGTCTTTGTGTCTTTGTGTGATCAGTCTGAAACTGCCAGGAGATCTGTTACTGCTAAGGTTAGTACATGTTTCACACACCCAGAGAAGTTATCAAAACTGTGTCCTTCCTTAGCAGTTTGGGGATATTTTGACCTTTATTTAATACGTGTTGTCTCTCTTCAGTTACCTACTTAGGTTCTAGAGTTTGCTTTGTTTATCCTCTTACCTTCTGTTAAAGTCTTCATTTGCTTCCTGCTCTTTGATCTAGATGAACAGTGGATTATGGCTGTTTACATTTTAATTATTTGATTGCATGGTACAGCCAAAACCCACACCAATGAAGAAAATAAGATTGTACCTCAAGTCCCATGTTCATTTCTGAGCCCCTCATTACAAGAAAAGCATTGAGGTGTTGTTGGAGTGTGTCCAAAGAAGGACAACGGAGCTGGTGAAAGGTCTGGAGGTTAAGTCCTAGGAGGAGTGGCTGAGGGAGCTGGGGCTGTTTAGGCTGGAGAAAAGGAGGCTCAGGGGGCCCTCATCACTCTCTACAACTACCTGAAAGGAGGTTGCCAAAGTGGGGGACTTCCTCTTTTCACAGGCAACTAGAGACAGGACAAGAGGAAATGGCCTCAAACTGTGCTAGGGGAGGTTCAGGCTGGACATTGGGATGAATTTTGTGACAGAATCCTGTAAATTCTGTGAATTTGTCCCCAGAAAGGGTTGTTAAGCATTGGAAGGGGCTGTGCTGGGAGGTGGTAGAGTCACTTTCCCTGGAGGTGTTGAAGAAACAACTCTGTGGCACTTAGTGCTATGATCTAGTTGACAAGGCGGTGATCAGTTAAAGTTGGACTTGATGATCTCAGAGATCTTTTCCAAACTAAACAATTCCATGATTCTGTGAAAAGACATCATACAGCATGTTCTGCAAGTGTGCAATCAGAAGATGAAATAATTGCTGAAAGAAAAGTGAGAAGTGTATCCTCTTTCTTCCTTTTTCTGGAGTGGAACAAGAACTGCTCAGAGCATTGGTAATAATAATTTTAACATAATGTTTCTTGAAGACAATTTTTTTTCCGTCTTGAAATATTACTATTTTTACCAAGTTCATATGTTTGCAGACAGGGCTGCTGTTCTGAGGGAGCAGGAGAGCCTGGGGTAATGGGTTGTTGACAGGAACATTATAAAACTTATCAAAGATGAGTGCTAAAGTCCTGCACCTGAATGGAAGGTCTTCCTCAGCAGGACTGGAGCTAGCTGGTTGGGGAGGAGCTGTTCCAAGAGGATGTGGAGTTGCTGCTGGAGAGCACGGCACCTTGGCAGCGAGAGGGCCAGCAGATTCCTGGGCTGTGGGAGCAGGTACACATCCTAAAAGTTGAGGAAAGTGGCTGTCTCCCTCTGCTCAACACTTGTGGAACTGCGTGTAGATACTGCATCCAGTTTGGGGTTTAAACCGGAGGGAGCTCAGGAGTGGGCTACCAAGCTTGTCAAGCAGGAGCCTGGACCTGCCCTAAGGGGCAAGGGCTGATCTAAATGCAGAAAAGATGATTTTGCGTGGGTTCAGCATCAGCCCTCAGCATTTACAGGAAGACAATCCAGAAAACAGAGGTAGGCACTTCCTAGTGGTGCATGATAAGAGAATGAGAAACAATGGTGATGAATTGCAATAGGGAAATATCAACTAGGAGGATAATTAAAGAACAGAACAAGATGCCCAGTGAAGTTTTTGGATGTCTTTCCATGGAATTTTATATACCAGCTGGATTAGGAAAGCACCCTGGTCTAAATTCAGTATTGGCCCTTCTTTGACTAGAAGTAAACTTCTCAAGATCCCTTCTTAATTTTATGTAAAAACTAAAAATTTCTCTGCAAAACTGCAGAAATCAGCATATACTTTTTGTTTTGTTTTGTTGCTTGTGCAAAGTGCTTGCCCTCTATTATGTAGAGGGTTGTAGAAGCAGGTAGTTTTCTGCCTCAGGTCTACGAAACTGAATATTTCTTCATCACATATAGAGGTAAAAAGATGGTCAGAGTATGATTGCTATACTAATCAAGCTGAATATGTTTGAGAATCCAGCAGCTCTGAAGTGACGTGGAGAATTACCTGTACTTGGCTAGACAGATGTGAGAAAAATTGTCAATTGATTTCTGGACTGCGGCTTGATAGGAGTAGTTATACTGGTCTGGGCATATCATGGATGAACTTTCAAGGGGAGAAGATAAACCTTGTATTATGAGAGAAGACTGACAGATAAAAAATATCTGAGATGCTTTGAGTCTTTATGATAAGTTTGTGAGAGCTGTAGAATCCATTTGAATTAATAGCATTTGACCAGTGTAATTTCAAACAGTATGCAGCATTATGTGAAAATTGACTTGGAGAAGAACAATTTGTGTCGATCTCAGAACAAAATTGTTCTCCTGGAAGATAGCTTTAATAGTATCTGTTGTTCTTATTGTTGAAAATTCACATTTCTATAAATATTCTTTGCAGTCAGATTTGTCTTTATTAAATGCTCAGAGCTAAGTCTGGTTGTACTGTTCAGCAGTTTTGGATTAGTTTTTAGTATATAAGTGTCACAAAGATGTTGAAGATTTTATGAGAAATGTGATAATGCTTTTAAGTGCATTTATTACTGGGATTAAAATTAGTTGGACTGTAGTTGTTGTGTGTTGGAGAAAATGTTTCATATCTTTCAGGGATGTGCTTCAAAGATGTAATGACTCAAAAGATCTTAATCACCTGATACTTGTGATATGAATTAAGATATCACAAGGTTAATAGTCTAAGCACTCAGATCCATAGGCAACAAGTATTGTTACAGGGAGTGAACACCATAGGTACATGTTTTTATTCTGTTACTGCTATGATAATTTTTTTTACAACAAAGCTTATTTATAATGTAAACTGTGTAGCTTATACTTCTAATCTAATGTTTCTGCATAGGAATTCCTATTATTTTTTCCACACTTTTCCCTGATAATTATTGTCCAAATTAATCCCTTCACTAAACACTGAGTAAGAAGAAGGGAAAGGAGATGCAGGGCAGGAAATTATAAACAGCCAGACAAATATGAAATAAGACAAAGAGCACAAAGCACTTTGTGTACTCATTAGAAGAATCAACCTAACAGTAAGTAGTCAGAGTACAGGAAAAATATAGGGAATAAGTAAAACATACTTCAGTGGGAGAGACAAATACATTTTGACACACAAAAAAATATGCCCAAGTCTGACAAGGCAGAAAGGGTGAAAAATTGATGAGAGCGTCCGAGATGGAATAGATGGGGGGAAAAGAGATTTTTGTCAAGAGACCGTCTAAACCAGTTTAGGAAGGATAAAGAGGAAGGACTACAACATCAGTGGCTCTATATCCCACAGGACTGAGAGGAGTAAGTAATGCTTTCTGGAGACATCTTTTCAGTAGCTGTATTTTTTTGCTTGCAGTTATGTTTATTTTCCCAGAAATTTTCTGCAACACATAAAGCATATCAGTGAAGATAGTGATGGTGAAATGCAAAAGAGTTCACTTCCACAGAATCGTAATGGAACTGATGACTATGAAGTCAGCCATAAAGTCTGAAAGATAAGTCTTGAGAGATGTTTAAAACATTCACTGCTGACAGCTATCAGTGGTAGTGAGCTTTCAAGGAAGTCTTTTGTAGAAAAATGAAATTGAGTTTTATTTCAGCAGTCATGACTATGTGGTCCTGCTTATTATTGCTACTTGAGAGTAGTATTTGAATCCATGAAGGAGTCCCAGTAATTTCTCAGCTTCTGAGGATAGTACAAATCTATCTGATGTCCATGTTTTATCTTAAAAAGATTCAAGAACATATGCAATTATGTAATTTAAATTGCTGACATGAGAGTAATTACTCATTGCTTCCATGTTGAAGTTGTATTTTTCTCCACATTTAAGGAATTTTGCTCTGTTCCAGGCATTTCTTAAACTTATCATCCCTACAGAGTTCAGATTTTCATCTAGACCTGTTCCTATGCCTTTTCTCATTCACATGACACGACTAAATACTTGCATTTTTATCTTCTGAACTAGAATCTTCACCAGCCTATGTACAAATGTCTGACTGTGTCAGTGACCATGTTTAGTTTTCAGCAGAGCTATAGGTCTTTTTTTGTGTGTGGAATTTGGCTAGGTCAGGTGAGCTCTGACCTCTCATTGATGGGGCCATGGAATATACTTAACACATACAATCATATAGTGCTTGGTATTCTGGAGCAAGCTAGTGTCTGGTTAGATGATCTGTTGGAAAACTTTGTGGGAACCTTACCTGTCTTGACTGACTTGTTATGAAGGCCAGACTGGTTAAATGCACTATTTTGACAAACCTGTGAAGCACTATTGTTGCTAACAAAGTAATCTGTCATATTTACACTTCAAGAAACATTACCATTTTTCTGAAAGCCGAGAGAAATAGTTTGGTTTGTGGTTTGTGGGTTTTTTGTTAGTTTTTTTTTTTTTTTTATAAAAGTAATAGAAAATAAAGGTTAAATTGTATTATACTTAGACAAGAGACATATCCTGGGGAGTGCAGCCAGTACATAACAGCCAGTAAATAACAGTAAAACAACAATGTTATTGTAAATAACACTTATGACATTTCTCATCATTTAGGTAAGTGTCACTGTGCCCTACCCCTTTGTTGGTAAAGCTCCTGAAGCAACTGAAGATCTTCAGGTAAATGAAGTAGCACAACTAGCCTTACTGTTGTCATTCACATATGTAAGGCAACAAGGAAAAAAGTGTGTTTATTTTAGCTCTTTCAGCATGGAAACACCCACTTTCCTCCTTTTTTGCTTATGTATTAAATAATCATCAGAGTATTCCTTGTGCAGAAGGATCACTATCTCCAAATAGACAGGGCCACTATGAAGGTTGTCTAAACCTCACGCATACCAAGAGCTTGATTGAGTTGCTTGTGCACAGACCTGAAACTTCAGCACAGATAACTCAGGTTCCCTGTCAAGTCTCTGTTTTTCCAGAGGTCCACAGGTTCCCTATAAATCAACCCATCTTGGAAGACTGGATATCCTTTTGTGTGTTGAATAGGAATAAGAGCCTGGGAATGGACAGCTAAATTGATGCTTAGCTATGTTTAGATATTCTCACTATGCATGTACTTCTGTGTGTTATTACTTTGACAAGCATGATGCAAATAGCAGTCAGAACACTTTCACTATATTAATTTTTCTTCCAGTTAATTGCATAACTTGACAGATGTTAATTGCAACACAAAGCTCACCTAACTAATTTTTCTCATATTTAAAGGAGAACAAAAACCTATGATGTGAATATCTAAAGTTGCCTGATGTTAAACAGACTTTCTCAGTCCTTAGTCACTTGTGCCCAAAGATTTATTAGCCATGGTGAAGTCTTCAATTAGTTAAAGAACAGAGAGCATAATGGGGGCACTTTTCACCTAGTTGCTGTTAGCTGTGTACATGCAGTTTACTGTTGAGTTTATGAGGGTAACTGAAGTGTTGCAACAAGCATCTTAAGAAGTGAGGTTTCTTCCTTATTTATAAAATCATCAAGATCAGAATTAACACCTGCATTAATAGATATAAAGCAGCACTGTCCAATGAAACAGAAATGTCTTAATGTTTGATGATGTCTTCTTGTTCTAAATCATAATCTCTCCAGACATTCTGAAAAAGACAGTGAGTGAACCTAGCTGGAACAAATATATTTTACAGTAAATGGAGAGATGATCAAGTATTATGTTCTGTATATAGTGAAATAACCTTTATATGAACTTGGAAAGGAAAAGAATTCCTCTTTAATTAAGTTTGCCTTTCTTCTTGGGGTTGTGAAGGAGACGGGAAAGTGCCACCGTTAAAGTGAGAGTGGAGTTAATTGACATTAATCTTCATAGGTTTCTTAGATTTATTTTAATGGCAAAGAAGTAAAAAGGCCCTCAACCCAAGGTAACAGTCACTAAATAACTGAATGACATACCTGAATTTAACATTTAATTTTCTGGTTTGGAATGAAGTTTTCTGCCTTCTGTCTTTCCTTCTATCCCATTCCAAACCATGGAGAAAATGCTGGAGATATGCAGAAACATGATAAAAGATTAACAGTTTTCACCCATCTTGTTTTCTAAAGTGAATGTTTCTTAATAGAACATGGTCTAGTGAGCTGGATTAGATCATGATAACGCCATCTCAACTGATTCTGCCGACTTTGTACGTCTCAAGGGATCTCGATCTTTAAATCAAAAGAATTCAAATCTGTTTAGCATGACAAATATTCAGATTCCTAGAAGTGAATATGTACACAGTACCTGTCCTGTTGCCTCCACATGACTAGGTGCTCTTTTGAGAGAGCTTTGTGCAGCTTCCCCCAAACCAACTGGACTGACAATTCAAGTTAGCAGGTGGTGTGCTCTGCTTCACTGGAGAGTACAAAAGACATTCTATATATTCTGGTCACTTCTTCTTCCATCCAGCATCATTCTTTCTTATCACAGTCTTGTTGCTGCACATCAGTGGCTGTGGCTGAGGAATCAAATCTGTAGAACTGGGTGCCATTAACATTTCAGAGATATTATAGTTTTTTTTACACATTTGGTCTCCTTGGGCACATTTTAAAGAAGAATTAAAAAGATGGTATTCAGGTAGTGAGATGGGTTAATCTCAGTCAATCGCTTCTAAAAAGGCCAGTAAGATAGGAATAGAGTAAGAACAGCTGTTTTCACCATGTAGAAGAGTGATAATTCAGGTCTTCCGCACTTGGTTGCATTATTATCTGATTCATGTTGGTTTGTTTGCCAGTTTAGCAAATGGGTTAGTGAGTCACAAGTTCTTGTTGGCCTTGTGTACTAGTATAGAAATCAATTGTGTTTCTTTTCTAGCAGCTGGCACTTTTGTCAGTGTACAGTTTCCTAGCTAAAATCAAATAGTTTCGTGTAGATGGTCAGAAATGCACATTTGAAACCAAGACTTATCAGACATTAAGTAAAGAAATGTTGCCTCTAATGAAACTGTCTTCTTAAATGGATTTATTTACTAGTGTATGGAAAATTGCTCTGATGTTGGGATGGAATTTTTGCCTCTCTCTCTGGAATTGTATTAATAACTTTCTGTAACCTGCCATTGTATACCTATTTGTAGCTCAGAGTTTTAAAATTAGAGGAGGAGCAAAGGTCCTCCAATAAAATAAGAGAGAAAGTGAAAAAAATAAAAATGAAAATTTTAAATGTGTTTTTTTTTCACTGTTCTTCTTGTTAATTTCAAGATTATTTAAATACAGTAAATAGTAGGAAAGAGCCAAGTGGAGATAAGGTTGCTCATAGAGGTTGTGCAGCTTCCATTTTTGGATGTCTGCAATACCCAACCTGATCAAGCCATGAGCAACCTGCTGTGACCTCAGATTAAGCCCTGCTTTGAGCAGGAGGCTGGAGTAGAGACTTCTCACGATCTCTTTCCAACAGGATTTGTCCTGTGAATCTGTAAATAAAATTAAGGACTCTTTGAAATGTCAAGATATTCAGAGACTGTGAGTTGAGGTGCTGTAGTTGTAACTTCTATTTGGTTTAGGTGGTGATAGCATGACCCCTTGTACTTTACATTTTGGCTAAATCTTAGATGTTCTTAATAGCATTGTAGAGAGAAATGTTAAAAGCAGAACAAAATAGTGTCACAATCACTTCAAATTCTCTGCAAGTAACTGGGGTGATCCAGATAATCAGGTGTCCTGTGTTTGTAAGGAACTCTGTTAATTTCACTGTACTTTCTGCTGTTTATGGGATGGAAGACAAAAAACAAAGAAGGTCAGTTTTATGGTGATTATGTCTCTTTGCTTAGAGAGCTACTTATAAATTAACTTTTAACTCCTCACCATTTTAATGCCTCTGGGAAAAGGCTGGGATTGCCTCTGCACTCTGAGCAACTGTAAGCTAATTTATAAAGTAATTAGATGCCAAAAAGTGCAAGCAGGCCATAAATAGATATATTAAAAAAATGCAAAGCTGTGTGGCAACAAAACATGAAAGAGATGGCAATAGGTAGCTCTGAGGGAAAAAGAGTGTACATTTACAAAACTTATCTTCCTAGTTTTAGTGCTCCCATTAGTGGGATCCTGCTAATGGGAAATGTTAAATATTTAATAACTGACATTTCTCTAATGTCTATGTAGTGCAGTAAAGATTAAGTATTTTATGGTGCATTTCAATCTAAAAGAATGAAAGAGCTTTTCAGGCTGTTGCTGACAGGGGAAGCTGTCAGTGAGCCTTGTATTTAGACTGTGTATTACTTTCTTCTATAATAGATTCTTTCAACCTGTTTGCAGCAAGCTAGGTATGAAAGCTCTGATATCCGAACAGTGCCTTTTGTTCATCCTCTGGGAACCTATTGAGCTGTGGCAAGGTTTCTGTCACACTTCCCAAATTAAGCAGGCATGCCAAAACCACTGAGAGTTTCCACAGCCATGACAGTTTTGATTTTCAGTGAGACTTGCTAGTGTTATCCAAGAGGTGGTGCAAGGCCTTTCTATTACCGACTGGTTTGAGCTATTTCCACAAAGGACTGAAAAAAGAGGCAGTCATGCCTTCTCTTACTCTGTCCTTCCCTGACTTTTTCTGTCCTTTCTTCACGTGTAACATACGGTTGGTCTTCTTTCCTGTAGTAAATTTGCTGAAAATTTCCACTCGTAGTTTTGAGGGCAGCATATGTCTGTGTAATTTAGAAGCCCTTAATAAAGCAGTAACATTTTTAGTTTCGGTGTACAATGAGAATTGGCACAAGGATAGTAATTTAATTCTTTTCTTTTACTGGAATATTGTACTTGTGTTAACATTGGATCTGATTTATAGGGGCTTCATACTTTCTGTAATTGCTAGCCAGTGCCCATTTGTGAAGGTAGATTGTGTGACTGTTAGTTACTGCTATCAGTCTCATGCACTTTGCTTGACCTCAGACCCATAGCAGTTCCTTGAAATAAACTGGATGAGTAATATAGATTGCAGTTTTAAGCACTGGAGGAATACTGAAGTCTATACTCATTTGATTGAAATGGAAAGAAAACTACTTTCAGGCATTCTTTGACCGTTTGGTGGAAGTGAATTTGCGGATGCAATGCAGGTATCGCAATTTTGTTTAATGATCTAGGGATTAACTACCTATTGCTGCTTATCTAATTAAAAGATAGGTAATAAATGAATGTGTAATTATTTTCCTTGTACAATTGTTTCATCTTGATAAAATAGGTAGCTAACCAATGGTCTGAAAATGGTGTACCATTCCTTTCAGTTAACTGTACCATGTATACATACAGATACATAACTGACATCTGTCTGCAGCTTCTGCTAATGCTAATGCTTAGTTGTAGCACATGGATGTAATGTTTGCTTTCTTAAATGTGAATGGAGTTGAGTAAGTAGGAAAGTCTTATTTTTTTACAGCATAAAACAGAGGCTACTAGGAAGGAGATTCTGTTGATGTTCTTTTAAGTAACATACAATAGGTATGCTATTATGAAGAATGAGCATCTCTTAGAAATATTAGCAGCATCACTTGAAAGAGAAATGATTGTAGGGAAAAGCTTTGGAATTACAAGTTTGTTTCAAAACTGGAGAAGGCTGATGATAAGATGATGCTTGCTGCTGCTTTTATGGGTTTGACTCATAGCTTGAGATTTCCTATATGGGTGATGTGTAAATGTGTCTATTGACACTTACACCCCCCACCACTATTAAAAAAATGTAGGTAAATATATATATTGCAAATAAAGGCCTTCTTCTTTCTTTTGGCACCAGAATGCATTTGTGTTTTCATAAACTATTCTAAATAATGTTCAATAATTTATCTCTTTCCTCTCCAACTCTTGTGTAATTCAGTTTCACCATGTTTTGTGTTTTTCCCAATCTTTTTTGGTTTTGTTTATTTTTAATCACACAACGTAGAGCTGATAAAGCAGATGATGAGGATGATGAAGATCTAATGGTGAATAAAACATGGGTCCTTGCACCAAAGATTCATGGTGGTGATGTAACTCACATACTGGACTCCTTACTTCAAGGATATGACAATAAGCTTCGACCAGATATTGGGGGTAAGTTCATAAAATGATTCAGTGTAATAGAAAATGTGAGCTAGAGATGGTGTGCATTTTGTCAAAGATGGCAGAACTATGCTTATTGCAATATTTAAAACTCAGTATAGCAAGCTAAAAGAAGAGTTACAAAATGGAGTAATTTTCTGGAACTAGTAAAAAAATGTTCTATTCAAGATTAGACTTCATGTGCTATTTATAATATTTTTTTTTCTTATGGAAAGTACTGGTTTTGGGGGACAGAGAGCAATCTGTAATAAATCACTAAAAGGCAATTATAATTTGCTTTGTTTAACAAAGATCTTCTGTCAGAAAGAATTGTAGCTATAAACCAGCCATGGTCATTTCAAAAATTGATCTTAAGTCTGTAGGACTTCATTAAAGAATTATCCCTAGACATTTTATTCTTACTGTAGGAAATGCATTGTGTCTGTTTTGAGAAAATATAACTCAACTCAATTGTCTTTTTCCCTTAGCTTAGATTTTGGAAAAAAAATCAGGAGTCTAAAAATGTAACTTAGGACCCATTTTTTCTAGTGGAACATAGGAAGAAAAACTGCATTGCTATAGATCAAACTTTGCAGCTAGTAGGAAGGCAATTTTGTCTTTCAATGGTAAAGCATTAATTTGCATATAACAATTAAGCGTATTTATTTGGAAGGATCTTGTTTTGAAAACATGTAGTACATGAAAACTTGCCAGCTCCTGTCTACCACTTGCATGCAGGATCACATAAAGAAAATATGTTTTCTCTGAGTTTGTTTCCTGAAATGTGAAGGAAGAGGTGGAGAACATAAGTATTTGTGATGTACCTGGTATTCCCTATCAAAGGAATGCCATGTAAGTCTGTAAGCTGCTTATATGTTAAACAAAACAACAATCTAGACCTCTTTTATTTATGTAGGGGAAGAAAAAGACTCAAACTGAGCATTTTCCTTTGAAAGCTTCTGACAAATTGCTTTCTTTCCCAAACTTCTTAGTTCTGTTTTATTGATGACTGTTATCTTGGAGATGCTAAAAAGCGGTAATTTTCTCCCTGTCATTGTATAAGCACATGTGAATCTCACAAAGTTTGGTTTGTCTTTTCTTCATGTTCATTTAACTGAATTACTAAAAATATTTAGACAACACAAAAAGTCCTCCAGCATGTTTTTCCTTAAATTCTCAACATGTGACAAATGTATAGCTTACTGTTGGTTTTGCCCCCTGTTTGATGTGACAGACAGAAAAGTGATTATGAGGAGATAAATTGTCTCTTCTAGGATTCCTTCTGATGATTAGCTTGTAGGTGAGGATGACAGGAAAGAGAATTCTCTTTCTCTTCTCACCCCATAAAACTTACAAGTAAGTGGGGAAAATACAGAGGAGGAATTTATTCTGACATGTCAAATGCATTTAGATGGGCGTAGAAGAATTTTGATGTAATTCTTACCTTTATTTTTCTGATTATATTTTTAGTCTTGATAGGACAAAAACTGCCATTTTCTTGAGAGTAACTCAGTGTACAGCTTTTTGGATTCAAAATATCAGTTCCCAAAAGAAGACGCTTAGTTCTACCTTCCCTCACATAAATGTACCCTTTCTCTTCTCAAAAGTTCTGTACCAATCTGACCTTTGCTATCTTTCAAACCATTAGTATCCCACAGAACATTCTTATGATAGGATTACAAAGCTCATTTACAATAGCAACATTTTTTGTTTTGAACTTGGACTTTTTGGATTTGAATCCCAGAGCAGAATTTTGTTTTCTTCCTGGTGCTGACACAGAATTTCAGCATCTCAGAGTGAGATAAGAGTTTCATTGTTAAACATGCAGTTAGTTGAGGGAGATGCTAAAGGAGAGCCAAATGAAAATTGAAACTTTGGAGGCAACACTGAAATTTAAAAGGGGAAAACCACTCTGTTATTTTCTTTTTGTCTCATATACATGGGTTGTAATAATTACTTAACTTCTACCCTTTGCAATGTTCAATAATCTTACTAGTCTTTAACTCAATTTATGTAGTAGGTTTGAGGTGTGTGGAGCATAAATGTTCTAGCATTCTTCTACTCAGTATGAAGTAATATAGTTATCAGATAAAATCTCCTATTTGTGGTATAAATACCTTTAATTAGAGATACAACCTTGGAGTGTTGATATACTGATATAGCAGTATTACTCTCACTGTAACATTACCTTTTGGCTGCATGATTTTATAACCACACTCTTTTAGCTCTATTCCTGCATCAAAGTAGCTATTATTTTTGAACTTTCCTTTTCAAAGGAGAGAATTCTGGCTGCTCATTTTTCAACTCTCTCATCTCAGGGACACTGTTATATTAATATTATCCTATCAATGTATGGATCATTTTTTCCAGGAGTGATGTGTGTGTGGGTGAAACACAACTGCTCTGTCTGAAAATGTAATTAAAGATAGATAGCAGTCATCACATGTCCAACTTCAGTTGTAAACTTCAGTTTAAGACAAGTAGTCGTTGATGAAAATTTTAAGAATGGTGGGAATTTAAGGATAATTGCTCATGGATGTAGAAAAATTGGATACCTAGGGAAATTTGGATAGTTGTTATTGCCCTATAAGCAGGGCATGGGTAAATAATTACATCTCTCAAGTGCACTAATGTGAATAGTCGTGTTCTAAGAGATATAAAGAATGCATGGAAAACACATGACTTTCAAATAGAAGTGCTATTTCTCAAAAAATAAAGGTATCAGAAGGTATTCTGCTGAACAGGTGTTCTTAGTGTAGCAGCAATGAAAATACAATATAGGCAGAAAAGTAATAAGCTCAAACTGAGGCCTAAAGATTTTTAGATTTTTATATATTTTTCATATATTTTTAACTTTGCAGAGGACGAATACATTGTTTTAACTTCTAGTACTTCTGACCTCTCCCATAGTTTAAGAAACTCTTACTAATACATTCTTGAAATTCTGTTTATTAGTCCTGCAAGGACACTTTGTTTTGCACCATGTGTTGTAGACACAACAACGTGGAGGGCTAAAAGATCAAGGGTAGGGGGGAGGCTCCAATGGGGCAGAACCCCAGGGAATTACCCAGCAAACTGTTCTTCCAATTGGGCAATATTTGTTAGATATACTAGTTAAATAACTTTATAAAAATTGTAGAAATACTGTATCACGTGTGCATATCACCATATTGTGCCAACATGAAAGCTTTCCATTAAAGGCTTGCATTTACATTATCATTTTAACATTGTTTGGAAAGGTTTTGAGTTTTATTCCAGGTAGTGAAACAACTAGAAAAATACTAAGGAAAGATAGAGAGAGATGTATTTTGAGTTTAAGAATATTTTCCAAGAACTGAAGAAAATCAAAATACAAGATCAAGATGTAGAAGCATATATTCAGGGAATGTTGAAGGTATTGGATGTGTGCACTGCATATTTAATCATGGAAATAAAAAAAGTGGTGGGGTAGGAGTATCTGCCAAAGATGGATTTCTTTAAAATAGAAGGGGAAAAAGTTTGGAGAACTTCTGGGTTCTGCTTTCATCAAAATCTCTTTGAAAAAATTCTTCAGAGGCTGACCTGGAAAACTGCTGTAGACACTTGAGGCTGAATTTTCAATATAAGTAGCCATGTAAGCAATAATCTTAGATAGCTGATTGTGAGAATTGTATTATTCCATTAAAAGCTGTTACAAGTTGAAGGACTCATTTCTAAATGTGGTAGTCACCTCACTTATTTGCTGAATAACTGCTTTATTGCTATAGGTGATACTTCTTTAGGCAAGTAATGAGGAGTTATAGAGGACATGCTCAAAGAAAATAAGCCTGGATGAAGTTACAAAAGTGATCTTAGTTAAAGAGCATAGTAAGTACTAATTAAAAACAAAGGTGATGTGACTTAAACCTTCAGTACAAAATGAGGGCATTGTGGTAAACTATGGGGACTGGTTAGTGAATTTAAGTGGACTACCATGCTCGTGGTTAATGTATTAAAGCAATGGATTGGAGGAATGAGAATAGCAGTATTAAGAAACAAAATGTGCAATGTTCTGGACTTCTACAATAATGATAATTATTTCTGTCAGGGGATAGGTATTTATAGAATGAGAATAGCTGATAAGAAGAGCTTTTAAGTGTAGAAAGAAGAGTTGAAAAATGACCCCACAAAAATATAGGCTAAAAAACAGGCACTTTGAATATCAGGGGCAATTACTAAAATAATTTGTCAATGATTGAGGTAGATTTTTATTACTATGATTTGTCTTATGAGGGATAAACAATTTTCAAAATTTTCAGAACTGGAAGAAGTTTAGTCTAGTGAAAAAAAGTCAAAGCAGGAAATCAGAAAGTGAGTATATCTCTCTAGACTGGACTTACCAAACAGGTTCCCTGTGTGCTTCAGCTACATTAGAAGCTGACCTTGTGGTCAGCTGCTCCTTTGTGCTCTTCTTTCTCTCTCCCCCTCCCACTTGAATATGCACTCTGTGTCCTCTCACCTTCTTGCTTTACTCTAGCCTGCATCATACTGTCTTTCAGTGTAAATATTTAAAGTGTTCAAGCCCTTTCTCCCCTTGTTTAAAACACTGCTGTTCTGCACTTCATGCAGAATGTGTTAAATAGCCTTCTTCCTACTTGTAGTGTTTTCAGGGCTGATACCAAGTTTTAAATTAAAGTAAGAAGCAGTCAGGGTAGGAAAATCTTCTCAATTTGTTCTTCTCAAAGTATCAAGAAGGAATTTTCCTCCAGCATTTGTCATTTTCATGAACTCTTATCACTTCTAGTTCAAGAACACAAGTAGTAATAATTAATTAATCTTTCTAATTCAGAAGTACATTTCTTTGTACCGTACAGAAGAACTAAGGTAACCCTTCAGTATAACTGGACTTGAGAGGGGAAAAAAAGGAGGTGGAGAGGGAAGAATCCTTTGAGCTGTATTTCAAGGTGAGAGATTCTTCATAATGAAGTATTCAACATTACTTGAGGAATAAGGCAAGATATACTTTGATCCATCTCCTTGTGTCCTGGTCTAGCAGTGGGGCTGCTGTTATAAAAAACAGGATTGCAAATTAAAGGAAGAGGACATCTGTTTGCAGAATGTGATGTATGTTAAAAGGATTACATTACACATATGACAATATACACACATTATAATCTCTTTTCTCACTCTGATGTTTTAGTCTCTGTGTATGAGTTCTTGTGCTGTCTCCCTTCCTTTATGAGCTTTGCAGGAATTGGAAATATTTGCAGCTCAGAATCAAAGAATAACAGAATTACAGAATATTTTGAGTTGGAAAGATCCATAAGGATCATTGCAGGAAGTACTTATTTTTCCCCCAGGAAATAAATTGGTTTCCAGAATTTGTTGAAACTTTCTGTGAAGCATGCTGGGGACAGGATGGTGATCAAATGACTCAGTGCTCTATGGTCATACAGAAAATCCTTTGTGCAGCCTCACTAGTGTGTCTTTCTGTCAGACAAATCTGTTAACCAGATTTGGAATCAGGGATAATTTTGTCCCAGGTGAACTTGGCAGGAAAAAGGTATCTTGAGATATTTAGGAAATGCGTCTTGCCTGTCATTGTAGCTGGCAAGGATGTCAATATTACAATCTTTCTTTCTGTATGTCTGTTCGAGTTTTCAGAAATTTGAAAAATCTTCTTACTCAAGATTTTAGGTTTGTTGTTAAACACTTGGGCAATCTCTGAAGCTTTGCTGTATAAAAAAATTAAATCTGATTACCTAGGGTCCCTCTCCTATGAAATCAAAAAGTCTTTTTGTTTGTACCTTCCCACTTTTATATCTGCAGGTTGAAAGAGATGTTTATTTGATTATGGCATGTCATAAAAGGACCAGCAGAGCTCTTTTATTATTATCCCTCTTCATTCCATTGGGTACAAGGACATAGGTCCTCTTGTGCCCACATTCTGGTTCTCCAGCACAAACTAGAAGAAAATTCTTGGTAAAATTATGAAATAAAAATGCATCCTCTCCTCTTTCATTTGTACTCTTTTTTTTGCTGTATGAACCAGTTAGGAGAAAAAAAAGAACTATCAGAGCTCCTGTCCTTCAGGTGTGCCTTTCATGTACACTGTTCGACTTTGCATCCTTCTATAAGTGCACAAAATAGAGAGTATAATCTGTAATGGAATATATTTTTAAAAGTTTTTGGTCTCTTGTCTTCACAGTCAGTTTCCCTGTTTTTCTTAGTTTTCCCTGTTTTTAAATAAAATAAGTTTGTTAATGTTTAGCTTTTAAATTACTTTCATTGAAGAGCTTTCAATTTGGTGTTTTAACCGGTGTATTAATCAAGCTGATGAAAGAACATTAGTATTCTCTAGGTGTGCTATAGCTTCATGAATTGAAGAAACCTGTGGTGAAAAGTTACTTTGTATCTGTTACACATTCTCAGTAGAAATTGATAGAAGACACTTCATATTTATCCCTTGTAGCTGATAAACACATTTGTCCCAGACCTCATGGTTTGTTGCATGGAAAAAATGTTCCAAACTTGTTTTCTGTTTAGGATTGTATTTTTGTGTTGGAAGTCAGGTTTGGTTTGGTTTGGTTTGATTTGTTTTTCCTTCCTTTACCTTTTTATCTATGTTATATTTGATCAAAAAACACAGGTGGAGATTGCATTATGAACTAAAAAGTTCAAGTTGATCATTCTAAAAAGTCATATGCAATAAGGGAGCCAAGTCATATATGATCCTTCACAAAATGAACAAACCAGAAATGTAATTATTACGAATCTAATACAAGAATACCATTTATGCTGGTTTTTTATTTAAATAAATTAAATTGCACCAAAAAGTATGAAGTTAATTCAATATGTAATTATTATGGTTATTGTTTTGTTTAGTGAGAACTACGGTAATTGAAACAGATGTCTATGTTAACAGCATCGGTCCAGTTGACCCAATCAATATGGTAAGTTCTGATTATTGACAGAAAACATAATCTGCATGTTTCTATGGGTTAATATTATGAAATAATTCTAATCTCATTCAAATTAATTTCTTTATTTCTTACTGAGTATTGTTATGCTACTGTATATGATTGTAGTTATTGCAGAGGTACATTTAGTCTCTCTGAAATTGTTGTAATTTTAAAAATACAGTTTTTCTTTTAAAAAAGTGAGGTCACACTGAGTACATTGTATCAGGTCCTTGTTTTAGTTTGCATTAAACATTTCCACAATCTTTGTGTGTACCTGGTTTATCTCTGGCCTGGTTTCCTGGAGCTGCTCTTCAGAGCCTAAGAAAAATAACAATTGACAAAGCAGTTATGAACAAAACTATTTTCAGTGAAGTGATCTATTGTTTGTTTGTTTTTTCTGCAAATTTGTAGAAAGCAAAATTTGAAATGAACTCTTTTGCCCTTTTTCCATTTAGTTTTCTGTTTCCTTTTCAGTGTGTGCGTGTGTACATGACTGGTTTCTTAGAAGTTAAGAAATGCTTCTGACCTTGTTTGTGATACACCTGCTGAGATCTGACCTTTCTGTTTGGTACCAACACTGAAGTAACAGCACTTATGAGGAAACTGAGGGTGTGGTAGTTTCTTAGTTCTCTTGGACTGTGTGTTGTATGAAATGGTGGAGGCTTTAGAAAGGCCTTTTGGCATGACTTCTTCCCGGGACTAAGATGGGGACTTGCCCTCAGGTGATTTGGGTTTATCTCCTCTACTTCCTCCCTACAAATTTGCTGACAGTATTGAATTTGCATGGCAGAGAAGAGTTTTGTTCAGAGGCTGGAGCATGCCAGTGCTGGGGGCTTCTGAGCATTTTCTGACAGTGCGGTAATTCCCAATTACTGTTAAGGATCTTGTGCTTTAGATGTATGGCATCATGTGGGGGTGGAGAACAGTGACTTTCAGTGATTGGAAGCCAAGCAAGAAAAAACAGTGGTGCTTGGATACCATGGAAAAAGATGCAGATCTGTGGAGAAAGATATTCATTCTAGCATAGTGATCTAACCAGCTTAGGGTTGTCATTACCTGGGGCTGTGGCAGGGAAGACCAGGACTGTATGTAATGAAATGTGTGATAGAGCATAAGAGTGATGGAGCAGGGAACATTTTCCAGCTTCCATGTCCAGTGTAAGTGATGTCTTTGTTTTTGTCTGTCTCCCTTCTGCAGTCTTTCTCTTTTGCTTCTCTCTGTTTAATCCTCTTCTGAAGGAACTCACTGTGGAAGCAAATTGTGACGATGTGTAAGGAGGATCTAGCAAGTGGTAGAGACTTCTTTTCCCAGTAACCTATGTAAGCTCTTCAGCCTGTGGCCAGTATTGCACAGACTGGAACTGAACATGAGAAATGCTTACAGCTTCAGTTTTCTAGTTTTAAAGAGCCAGCACATGGCTGGCTTTGCAGAACAGCCCTGCCCCATCTCCCATGCCCTCCTCTTGCCTCTGCAGCCACTGGGCAGTCTTCCAGCTGTGGTTCAGCTATGGAGCATGATCTCTTGTGTGCACACAACTTCTTTCTGCTCACTCAGCCCAGGGTCTGGGAGTATCAGCCATGGAACTATTGCATGTCAGTTGTTTAGAGGTCTCTCCACTTCTGCTAGAGCTGTGCTAGAGCTGGTGATGTCCTTGCCGTGCTGCTAGTAAAACCCAGTCATAATAGCTTATAGTCCAAGGTAAGGACTGGCATCCTACTGAAAATATTACTTCACTGGAGAGTGTATTACTTCACTGGAGAGCGGGATCCTAATAGTTAATAAAGGATGTTTCTCTCCAACTTTCTGATTTCTCTTTAAAGAAAAAGAATGATGAAGCACAGTAAAGGGTAATAAGGTAAATGTTACTAAAAACTATCCTATACTTTTTAAAAATTGACAGAAAACTACTTAGCAATTTAAATTACAGTCTAAAACTACTGTGGCCTTCATGAAAGGGCAATTGCTTCCACTGGGCTTGCACTTCAAGAACATGACTTTTATGAGCATCTAACCTCAGTACAGAGATCAAACCTTTGTGAAAATAAGTAAAACCATATACTTGAAAATAATTTTATTAAGGTTTTCAAACAAAAAAGAAAAGTTTTTATTCTGGGAAACAACAATCTCAGCAAAATAAACAATAACATTTTTTCCGCTGTAAGTTCCTTTTATGTGAGACGTTGATTTCATTAGGAAGGCACTTTCCCTGGAGTTAATACTGTTTGAGATTTTTAACCAATAATCCCAAATTTGCTTCCATTTCAAGGGCTGTCCTTAGCCCCTAATTTGATCACTTAATAAGAGAATACATTTTCTGCGATTTCCAGTCCCCACTGGATTACTAAATTGCCACATACATTAATTCACTCTGGCAAATGATGTCCTTTAACTATCAAGTTTGGATACATAATGGCATGACGTAGAGGGTATTTTTTCTGACAGTGACACTGAAATAGCATATCAAAGGAGTATGTTTGAAAGCTTTAGAGAACACGTACTATGAGAGGAAGAATTTAGTTTTTTAATTGTCTATTTTTCTCTTGCTATTTGATAAACTTCCACTTCCATAACTGAGGTCTATGCATGACAGTCACTGCAGCTTCTTTTTGAAGGCTGTCGTATTTTGGCTTTTACTATTTTCCAAGATCTACAGAATTTTAGATTTTAGATTCTATATTCTGAATTCACCCCATGATTAAGACACATTTTCCTAGAGCTTGTGATCTCTTCATGCATCTGAATCCTGAGTAAACACTTTAAAGAAGTGTCTGGATCAGTAGAGTATTTAGCCTTATAATACTACACCTAAAGATTTTTGAATCTTAGAGCTAATCTGTGCTAGGCATTGTGCAACAACCACGTAAAATGCAGCTAAGTGCCTTTACATGGCACATTCAGGATTAGCAGAGTATCAAGCCCAGCCAACATGGACTTGTGAAAGTAAAGTCCAGCTTGACCAACTGATCTCCTTCTATGATAACACGACCAGCTTAGTAGATGAGGGAAGGGCTGTGTTCTGTCTAGACTTTGGTTAAGTATTTGACACACTCTCCCACAGCATCCTCCTGGAAAAACTGGCAGCTCATAGCTTGGATGGGTGGACTCCAGAATGGCTGTATGGAACCAGAGAGTTGTGTATGGAGCTCAGTTGGCAGCCAGTTACTAGGAGTGTTCCCCAGGACTCAATTGTGGGACAAGTTCTGTCTTTATGTATGATCTGGATGAGGGAATCAAGTGCACCCTCAGTAAATTTGCAGATGACACTAAGCTGAGTGGGCGTGTTCATCTGCTTGAGGGTAGGAAGGGCCTGCAGAGAGACTTGGACAAACTTGATCAATTGGCCAAGGACAACTGCACAAAGTTCAGTAAGGCAAAGTTCTGGGTCCTGCACTTGGGTTACAGCAACCCCATGCAGTGCTGCAGGCTGGGGGAAAAGTGGCTTGAGAGCTGTTCAGCAGAAAAGGACTTGGAGGTGCTGGTTGTCAGGAGCTGAACATGAGCCAGGGTGTGTGCCCAGGTGCCATCCTGGCCTGTATCAGCAATAGTGTGGCCAGAATGACCAGGACAGTGGTTGACCCCCTGTACTCAGCACTGGTGGGGCCACAACTTGGGTGCTTCAGTTCTGGGTCCCTCACTTTCAAAAGGACATTGAGGTGCTGGAGCATGTCCAGCAAACAGCAATGAGGCTTATGGAAGCTCTAGAAAACATGTCTTAGGAAGAACAGCCGAGGGAGCTGGCTTTGTTTACTCTTGAGAGGCTCAGGGGGGAACCTCATCATTGTTAAACTCCCTGAAAGGAGGTTGTAGTGAGGTTCTACAGTGCCTACAGTGGGAGGACAAGAGGAACTGGCCTCAACCTGAGGCAGTTAACATTCAGATTGGATATTGAAAAAAAAAAAAAATTTCACTGTTTGGATGGTCAAGCATTAGAATAAGTTGCCTGGGGAGGTGGTGGAGTCAGCTTCAGCAGTCACCTGGAGGTGTTTAGGAGGTGTCTGGATCGTATGCTCAGTGATGTGGTTTACTGGTTTAGGGGCTACAGTTCTGGGCTGGTGGTCAGACTTGATGATCTTATAGCTCTCTTCCAGCCTTGACAATTTGATGATTCCAAGTGCATTTTTATGAGCAAAATCTTGATCCTCAGTAGCTCTGCAGTGGTCTAGGGATTTCTTTACAGAGCTTAGATAAGCAGTGGATATTTAGAACCTATTTTTACTATATGTTGAACACTATAAATAGAATATTAGGCTTTTACTGCTTTTTTCCTTCCAAACTAGGGCCAAGATAAAAAGCATCCATTGTTTGGTGGTGATACAAGTAGTAGAGTCTGATATATGGTCTCAGTGCAAAAATGCATGTTGATCCATGCTGCCTGTTAGTCTCATTAGCTTTCTCAGACCTGTATTCATCCCCAAACCCTATATATTCATAAATATGCAATGTTTTGTGCTACTGATGCCCCAAGCTGTCCAGGGGAGAACCACATCAGCACCACAGCTTTTGTGGCTTGACAAGGCTGTTCAAGTGCATAAATCAGTTGGCTGGGAGAGGTGTGGTACCCCTCCAGGACATTTCTGCCTTCCTTAACTAAGAGATGACCTTTTCTTGTCATTTATGTTTGATAAAAACTCTTATGACAATAAAATGAGAGGAATTTTTTGAGAAGGAATGCAGGTGCAGCTCCCTAAGTGATAAGAAGCAGAATCGGATCATTCTGCCAAAAATGACGAGCAAAGAGAAAAGTTTATTCTTCCCCTGTATTTGATGTACATTTACTCAAGTGTCATGTAGTAAACAGTTAGAAAGAAGCAGATTGTTTCTAGAGAGATGCACAGACATCATGACTGATAGACTAAATACTAAAAGAAAGTTCTCTACCAGACTGTCTATATCTGTCTGTATAAAACTGAATACACATATAAAAATATGTTTACAGAAATAAAATTATGTTTTAAAATTTCTTTGCTTTTTAACAAGTTTCTAAATCATGATTTAACACTTTGAAGCACTGTGATATCATTGACATTTAGCATGTTTAAGTGCTACTAATTTTTATTTCCCTTCCTGTGGATAAGATGATACTCTGTATTCCCTTTTTGTATTTATTATTGGAATTTGCAGTTAGAAGGCCCAGTCTGAAAATTCCACGATGAATTTTTCAGACTACACTTCACTACAGCAGTGCAGTCTCTTTGTTATTTTCCAGAATTTCTCTTCTGTGGATAATTCAGCTTTTGTCACATGATCTTTGCTTACTAACCATTGAAGGCTACTCTGATCACAGGTTGAAGCCATACTTTGAAGCCTACCACTCATATTTTTAACAGGAGAGCTAAAGCACTTAGCAAATCAGATCTTCACAGAGCATACAATGTGCTACTTTGGTAGGCAGATGGCATGGCCTGGATATTGGTAGGATACAATTTTTCTTGTCATATTGTACTATTTCTGACTTTATGTAGAATATGCTGGTGGTGAATTTTAAGTATCCTTTGACTTCTAAATTCCCATTCATTCTCTAGTTGCAGTAACCAGCTGCAGGTTTTTTATTTTATTTTTATTTTTATTTTTTCATGGTATCCAAGTATTAATGGGATCAGTGTCCTAATACAGATTGCTCAACATTATTGCACTTGTGGAGGATACTGTGTGGCCAGGCATGTCACTGCACTTATTCTACTGGTCACTAAGTTTGAGGGTTTGAAGGTCCGTACTCTTACTTTGCAATGCAATATAATTTACACAAAGTACACAAGAATATAAGTAATCATGACCTGAGGATATATTATCTGAATGTACCCTGAGATACAATACTTGGAGATTCACACTCTTTCTGTGCATTATTCTGTAAAACAACACAGTTTAAACTCTGGTTTTGAATTATATTAAATGTTGTGTTACTCAATGATACTGTATTTAGCAAGGCCCTGTTCCTGCAGATACCTAGTTAGTTTACATGTGTGAACATTGACTTCACATTTCACATTGACTTAAGGATTTAAAAAAACACTATAGAAGAAAATCTAAAGTAGGAGTTGTCTAAAGGAAAGAAATTAACTCTTTCTCTCCCCGTCCTTGTCTGTTACAGAGCTGTGTGTCTAAATGAGCACAGTTCCACACAAGAAATCTAAACATAATAAATCAGTGCTAGGCAAATGCTGCAATAAAGGTAGCATTTCAGGACTGGGTGAGCACTGCTTGTCATGGTTTGTGAAATGCACCTGAAGCTTATCCTGGAGGTTAGAATTGCACTGTTTTGAGGAGAACCACTGTCTCTATAAGCTTTATGCAGACTGACAGATAGGAAGATCCTGAGGCATGCACTTTGGCCCATATTTAAGAATTTATGAGGTTTCCTAAAGGTTATGTGGATTCAGTGTGCAAGCAATGGAGATTTTTGAAAGTCAAATTTTTGCACTTTGTGCAAATTGGCTTAATTCTGTTTCAAACGGCAGGAATTCTGTGATCAAATTGTTCATAAAACAGGAAAAAAGTACCAATGGGTCTTTGAATATTATTATGTTCCTTATTTTACAGTATCTTCTTTGAAAGAAGTTAGAATTACATTTTGTTTCCCAATGTACACTTTTATTTCAATTAGGGAAGATAGATTCCAATCATTTTGGTGCCTGTCAGCACTGCAAGTGATCATGGTTAATTGGCTTACTCAGATGACTGTTTGAGATTGATGGACACTGTTCATGTACAGCAGCTGAGTAAATATTTTTTCAGTGGCCTTGAGCATTGTGGTTTTTATTATGGAATATACTTAAAAGTCAAACCCCATATTTCTGCTGTATTTCTTGTTACCATCTCTTGAAACTGAGTAATACTTCACTAGTACAGCTTCATGATTGTTCTCTTTTTTTATTCCCCAAAAAGATTAGCTTTAATTGATTAATCTGGTTCTTGCAGTTTCACTGCTGCTATTGGAAAATAGCTCTAAGCTTGTCTTGTTCAGAGAGATTTGACCAAATATGTGCAATATTCTGCCCATACTGGGACATCAATTCCTTTGTTGCTCCTTTGCAGTTCCTTTGTTGGTCCCAATTCCTGTGAACAATTTGAAGGGAATGGTGAAGGGTGAGGGAAAATGCAGTTAGTATACAAGTGACAAATGTTGCTGTAGCCTCTGAAACCAAAGCAGAGAACAGACATCTTTGCAGTCCCGACTTTAAACAGCATTCAGTATTTTTTTAATGTTTTCAGCTGCAGTTTACCAATTGTCCCTTAATAGGTATGAAGCCAGGAGAGGTACTGAAGGTTCCACACAAGTCACTAGGAAAATTTATGCCCTTTGCTGTATAGGATGGTCTTATTTCCACGTCTGATATAATATCAGTGCTATTATGTAAGGCTGCAGTCTTTTTGTGCTGTGGTTGGTTCTTAAATTTTAGATTAGTTCATGCTTTAGGAAATACTAGTTTTGTATTGTACCATTGCATCACTTTAGTCACAGTCGGCATGGCTGCAGTAATGATAATAACCAATATAGTAATAGTAATACTACTACTACAAGTACAGTTTATTTTTACTTCACTCCCCTGATTTCAGTAGAGTGTGCCAGCATACTGATCAGAAATCCTATTTGTTTTGTCTCAGATTCAGAGGCAGTTTGATTATTGCCTCAAATAATCAAACTGCCTCTGAAGCACCTGAGATTTCAGATGCACGTGCTCTGTATTTGCACAGGGCTGATCTGTGATTCTTTAATTTGTTAAAGAAATGGCAGGAGTGCTGAGCTGTGGATGTGAATAGGGCTAGACAACAATTCTGAAAAAGTTTCCTTTTTATCTGTGGTCAGTCTGTCAGTGTGTTGTGGTAAAGTCTCTTAGTTTCTTGTGTTCCTAACAATTGATCTATTCAAGTATTGATGTGAATGTATTTCTTAAAGCTTTTCCTTTATTGCTTCTGCACAGTATGTCTTCCATGGCCACATTCTCTTCTCCTGTGCTCGGTTCCTTCTTGGAAGTTTCATGCACAAAATTAGCCAACTTTCTGTGTCAGTTGCCTGCTATTTTGTGTCTCTTTTTGTCCAGATTTAACAATTGAATTTCTAAATTCTGTCTTGTGTCACTCATATGTGTTCACAGTTGTTTTGTTAGCTCAATATGGCAGAATCACAGCTTTGAAGCTTACAACTTTTCACCTCTTACACACTCTCAGTTGCTGTGAATAATCATTATTCTATGCCATTGAGGACTGAACTCTAAAAATTTTCTATGATGTGATGGATCTTAGAACCAGGAGTAGGGTCTCAGTTTTAGTCTTGCAAATTCTGAACACAAAGGGATTTTGCATTTCTTCATTTTTTAATCCATCACATTAAAACTCTTGTCTGAATTCCCATTGTTACACTAATTTATGTCTGTAACCTTTCCAGTTGCCTTTTGGCTCCACTCATATTATCTAGAGATGTCCTGTAGGTAGAATTTTCCACTTTTTCTACTGACTTATCTGTTGCTCAAGTTCTTCTTTTGTCTTCTCTTTCATTGGATCTCACACATAAACTGTTCCCTTTCACTTTCAAGGTACTTCAAAACCTGTCCTCAGCGATTTTTAGTTGTTTTTTCTTTTTTCCTCAAGAGGCCATTTCCTGCCTCACATCTTGCTGGTTTCTGCTCCCATACTTTCAACTTTTTATATCAGTTTCTCCCAAGATGCCCTTTATGCTTGAAAGAAACTTCCTACAAATGTCTGCAAAGCCACTTCATTGTTTTTCTGTTTCTGTTTAAACTTACTTTTCCTTTGACTCATTTACCATTTTTTCCCCTCTGTGAAGGTTACAAAATATCACAAAGAATTAAGCTGGTGTTGTGCTAAAGTTGCTATCTGTAATTATGCCCCTGTTGGCTTTCCAAATCTTTCTTTTTATGTTAAATTCAAGCCATAATCTCTTTGCAGAGGTTATGTATCCTCTATAAGTAATTTTGAGTGACTGCATAGTTCAGTTGGGATCTGAGATGATCTAAACCAAGACTAACATTAATGTAAGTATTACATAGCACTTCATTGAGAAGGTAAAGGTATTGACTAATATTAAAGCTAACCCAAACAACGCTTTTCTCTCTCTTCTCACTCCAAAGCTGCACAGACTGCTTGTCTGTTCTGAGGTATAGTTTATCATTACTTCCTGTGCCCTAATATCCTGTCCAAATACTTTGTCTTCTTCATCTGTGTTGTGTCCCTTGTGTCTGCAGCTAAGAGAAGATCCATTTAATTTTTTGTCTGTACCTCTTATCTCTGTGTCAGCTATAAGATAAATATTTTTAAGAACATTACACACCTGTTCTTTGTTATTAATTCTTTATCTGTCTGTCTATATGGACATAACGTTGTGCTTCATACTTGTTGAATAATTCTGCTAGCCTTGATTTGAGCTGGGTTTTTGAGAAGAGAGGCAGAGGGTAGCCTTGACTGTTGCAATAGTTCGTAACAGCTTGTTGCAATAGAGGTTGACCTCAGCAATGGCACTTACCACAGAGGTTTTCATGGCCACCTCTGCCACTGTGCATCAACAAAGTGTGCTGTAATTCACTGGTCCCTACAAGCGCCGCTGTCAGGGTCTATGCTGACACTACAAAAACTCATTCTCTCTTATAAGCCAGGCAGCCATAGCTGGGTTTTTCTCCTCCTGGCACAAGCTACAATAATTTCACTTTGCTGAGAGGGGAACAGTCTGGAAAGCCTTGTCCTGCAGCAGGACCTCCAAGCTGTTTACCAAGAGAGTAACCCCACCCCTGGAAGGAGTGTTGCCTTGCTCCCTTGGCAGTAGGGGTGGCTGCACTGACCATGGAGCTGTTAAGAAATGGAATATGCTTTTGCTAATAAGTGAATGCAAATTCACTGCCTGTTTATCTTGGCTTCCATTTTATTGTGGCTTTGCACTATTTTAAATTTTGCCGAGTCTTTCACATCTGGGTGCTTATTTAGGCCACCATGGAGAATATCTGTTTAAAACACTTTTTCTTGGGCTATTTTGAAGTGTGACATTCACCAGCATACAGTACATGCTGACTGAGATGTTGCCTTTCTGAATAACAGTAGTGTCTCTATTGTAGAGGTTTATCCCCACAACAGGTTATGCTCTTGAGACCAGTAAGTAAGAGGCTCCTTTTAGGAAGGTCTTGATGGCTGTACATGCTCTTATATATTCTATATCTTGTATAGTATAGCAGATGATTGATGTTTGGAGCTGATTTCTGCCTCATCAACCAGAAAACCAAATAGGTATGCTGTATTTCATGGAGGATGATGTATTTTACAGGAGTTGCAGAGTAGAAACCAGACAAGTCTGTTTGCCATCAGTGTTGGGATTTTGAGCCATGTACATTAAAGACCAAAGAGTAACTGTGTAGTTAGTCTTGCTTTGAGAACAGTTGCACCATACTGAACAGCAAAGTATTACCTTCACTAATCAAGGGAAGCTATAAAACTGTGTATGCTTGAGTAATGTATGGCTTTGTTGTTAAACTTGCCTGTGAGTCCAATTTTGGCTAGAGTGTCTCTAATTACAGGAAGGTAAATGTAGCTGCTTAATTTAGAAAGTACAGTCAATGGAGCTGATAAATCACTGCTGACAATCTCTAATTGTCAAATACTTAATCCATTTATTTGTGGGTTTTTGATATATATGCTGTTACATATGTTTGGTGATTGGTTTGTTTTTATTTCTGTAGAGTTTTTTTTTGTTTGCTTGGGTTTTTTGTTTCAGGTTTTTGGGATTTTTTTGGTTGCTGCTGTTGTGGGGTTTTGTTTTGTTCTGAGTTCTCTTCTCTAGTTCTTTCTAGAATTTAATGTTTGTCCATGAGAGCTACTGGCTGAAATATTCAATTTTGTATTGAAAAGTAAATCAAAATTTTTATATAATTTTTACCATGAGAATTTATATAGATTATGTATAATCTTATCTGCTTATGTATAATTCACCTGCTTTCTCTCCTTGTGCTCTCTTCAAATGACCAAAATCTAAGCTGATGAAACAAAAGCATAGATTTTGTTGAAGTGCTTCAGTTACTTTTCTAGCTAATCTTTTTGCTGTTGTCAAGATTTTAATGATAGTTTGTAATCTACTAAACATTGAAATAAGTCTTGCCTTTTATTCATATTGTTGTTTGCATCTGCCAATTTGCATGTTCAAAATAAGGACTAGATTAGCACAGATGCCAAATTATGATGTGAAGAGTGAGATTTTTTTTCTGAATTGTGACTATGTTGTACTCCCTCACCTTCTGTAGATACGATTTTTATATTTCCACTTACCCTGTGCGTACATTCTCATAGCATCCTCCAGTGTGATTATCTGTACCATTATAGCAATCTGACTGATTAAAAAACTCTGGAAGCAGACACTATGCACTTCTGTTCACTGCATTTCCTGCAGCTCTCAGCTCCTTCGTGGCTGCAGTATCATTAATGTAATATTACAGGTAGGTATCAGAAGTACTGTGGTTTCTTGGATCTATTAGGTTTTACCCTAAGGTCAGTAAGTTCAGATTGCTTTACAGAGTAAACTAAAATGGTTTACTAAACCAAGAAATTTTACTTTTGCTTTGGTCTCAGTCATGTGGATTAAGTTCTGAAACCATCATTGACCCTGAAGCAGCTCAAAAAATCTCTTTAAAGGGCTTTTAAAGTAACCCACCAGGGAGAGTAGCTACATTTTCAACATTTTGTTAAGAGAGGTTATACATCAAGGATAGGTTAAGTATTTTAATAAATTACTTTATAACCCCTTACTGATGTCCAAAGAAATTTGGGTGAGGGAGAAGGTAAAGGTTACGAGTGTTTATTGGCAGCACCCTGGGAAGATGAAGATAAATTGGCTAATGCTCGATGCTTTATTTTGTGCTTACCTCTTAGGAAAGCCTGTGGTTACTGATTTTGTCTATTACATTTTTTGTTTTTAAAATCTTTTCATCAATACTGAAATTGATGAAATATTCTGAAATTTCAGAATACTGAATTGATATTTGGTTTAAAATCATATCTCTTACTGTGGAAACACAGACTAGTGAAATGCTTTTTTTAGTTTCCCCTTCTTAATTTTTTCCTGAAAAATTCCCTGCCTCACTGACATCCAATTCCAGTTTAAGGAATTAGAATGCTGAATACAATGATAAAATAACTGAAAAAAAGTGAAGTCATGTTAGCTTGTTAGCTGAACTGCTTTGAGGGGCTCCATATGAAACATATTTCAGAATGTGCCATTACAGAAACCTTGAGGTGCCCTTCACACAAAATTTTGAATCTGGAAGAACAGCTGGAGTGAGTTTCTGAACAAAGATGAAATGATAGGAATATGTTTTTATTCATTTTTCTATGAAATTCACTGGTCATTAGCTGCATTGTAGGTCTGTAGTTTGCATCAATTTTTTTAGTGCTGAGTTTGGTTTTGGGACTCTTCCTTGATTTTCTGTTTGGCCCCATGAAACTAGGCCACTTTCTCCTGTTCTCAAACAAAATGTGTTGCATTTAATGTAATCTGACCAACAATTCAGCTACTTGTTACTTGCCTTCTCCACAATTTTTTTATTATGGAATATCAAATCAGTTGTTGGACTGTCAGGAAAAATATCCAAGAATTCTTTTTTTTTCTTTGTTAGATTTTTTCCTGTCCTTATTGATATTATATTGGAATTTGTGCGACGCAGTTTATAATAAGAGTTTTGTCAGGTATCTGCCTCTCTTTCTTTCACAGCTTTCCAGTAAAAAAAAAGAGCAATCCACTGACCTATTTTCAAGTCTGACTGTAATTGAACTGTTCATGACAATAAAACAAAATGACAAACAATGAAACAAACGACAAAATTTCATGACAAAATATTGAGGATTCCATTTAACCCCCTTCAGTTGCTGTTCCTGCTTTGTTTGAATATTTTAATTAAATATATATATAATATTATATTAGATATGAATATTTTTATTTATATATTAAATGACTTTCACTCACTTTCACTAAGGCTATGAATCTGTTTGTCAATAGTCACAATTTGTGCCATGCCTGGCCCTTTAATGGTAATCTCTGATTAGTCACACTGTTCCCACCCTTTGGAATTTGTTAAGATCTTTTAGAGAGGAAAGAGATGCAGGGGGATTGAAGTTATCTGTAAATAATTGGGCAGGTGGGCACTTCATGCCAGCTGTGAAAAAAAAAAATACTCAGGGATTAAATCAAATGCCAAATATGAGCCAATATGTGCCATTGTTCTTGAACCCTGTGAGGCTAAATATGAATAACCATGAATTCTGCTATGGCTGTGACTAACACAGCTATAGATGGATTCACTTTATTCTACATGGCTGTTTTGTCATTAGTTTAATTTGAAAGAGAGAGTAGTAAACCAATTTTTATGGTTGCACAGTGGCATTAAATGGTGAGTTTCATGAAAGACTTTTAGAAGTGATAGGAGTGTTAATGTTAAATTTTCTAAGGAAACAAGGAAAGCAAAATAGTTGACTAGAAAGATTTGTTGCACTAAAATAATATTATAAGTAATCTTATAAATATATGAATTTTGTTGCTGTTGTGCTTGCTTCCACAGTCTCTGAAAAAACGAATGAGCTTTTATTCATCTTGTTTTAGAAATAAAGTACTCTCAGAAAAGACAATATGGTGATAATTTTAGGGACCCAGATTTCCCCTTCTTAAAAGGAAGTAGAAAATAAGGTCCCATGTAAGATGCATTTTGTGAAGGATATGTGGCACTTCAGGATGGTATTATGGACCCTCAAAGACAGAGAGGTCTCAGGGAGTCATAGGATAAATAGATACGCTGAAGAAATAGGCAGTAGTGTCACCAAGGCTGATGGTAGAAATGGAATAAGTGTTCTTGGGTGAAGTCAGAGCACTGTCTCTGAGTCCCTGCTGAAGAGCAGGGTGAGCTGCTGCTGCTGCCACTCACCATGAGGCTGCAAGTCCACATCTTTCAGGTGGGATGACTGGTAGGATTATGCTTGTAGCTGGCTGATTCCTGAGGGAGAGGGAGAGGGATATGTCTGAGTGCAGAGGTGTGAGCTTATAAATGGAGGACAGTTCTCTTCAGGTGTGTTACAAGAGGCTAGAACTTGGATCTGATTTGATATTCAGCAAGCCACTTGGAAACAAGCAGTTACTAATTTTCTGATGTTAAATTGTGGTGTACTGGATTAATAACTAAATTATTGTATACTGAACAGTTATAAATGTACCATGAAGAATTGTTCTTGAGGTTTTTTTTTGTGTTTTGGTTTTTTTTTTTCCAAAAGTTTTCTAAACAGGACCTCTAATATATGGCATGCTGCTTTCATCTGGGATAGAACTAAGTTTCTCCTTAGTAGCTGGCACAATGCTGCTGTTTGGATTTAACAGGATACAAACTTACATATTTAATACTGAAAGGTAAAAGAGCATCTGAGTCTGCTGAGGCCATTCACTTGTTTTTTGTGTTCAAAATAATCTTCCTTTTTTATTCTAATTCGTTAGGGTGGTTGGTATTCTATGACGAGCTGTGTTTTCTTGCTTGTGTGGATTTGCCTATAATAACTGATAATTTTTCTTCTCAAACCAGGCATTGCTACTGTGAAGTAGCTGCTTGGAGTTGAACTTTCAAACTCAATCTTCACTTTTTGTACATTTTATCATGTCTGTTGATTTCGCTCACATCTTTATTTTTCTTCCTGTACTGTACTTCGTACTGTAAAGGCAATGCATAAATCTTTGTTCATTCTCTTCCATTAAAGCCCATTAAAACACTTCTCTGGTGCATTGCCTTGGGCTCTCCTTTAGCTACAGCAAGGCAAGTTTCATTTTCAGTTGTAATCACTACAAATGACCACAGAAAGCTGAATTTTAAGGTTAAACAGTTCCAAGGCTTTCACAGGTATCTGGAATTCTGTTTATAGAAAAAAAATAAAATAAAAATCAAGGACTTATTTTGACCTGCAGAATCTTTCTCTGATGGCAGTGACTCTCAAGAAATATGCAGAGTTTTAGAACAAAGTCATCTTAAAAATGCATTTTTTGTAGTCTTTTTGGTCTCTCTGTCTCTCCACTGTTTGCCTCATGCATTAGTTGTTCAAAACATTTGAAAAACACTGAGTTACCACAGTTCAGGTGATAATTCATCTGCAATACATCACAGAGCAAGAGGAAACCTCCCTCTAGTACATCTGTTTCCTGAACTTGCACTTTCCCATATGGAGAGGTGAGAAAATTAAGAGAGATTAAGATAGTCCCAGAATATCTGCCTTGTAGTTCTCAAGGATGAAATGCCAAATTTCTCGAACTTTGCTGAGAGAGGGGTGGTGTCTGTTGCTGAAATTAGTGAAGAATCTGTAACTTTTACAGTTGGCTGCTGTGGTTGCTTAAAAGGAAAATGAACAACAAAAAAAAATCCAGTCCAATCAATGAAGCCTTCAGCTTTTATTTAAAAACAGAATGGAATGACTACACAATGCATTTTTATTGATCAAGTAAACTAGGACTAACCCCTTTGGCTCAAGCAAGAGTGTGAACACTGTCTCTTCCTCACTTTTGCCTGTCCATTCAACAGCTGAGAGGTGAACAACCAGCACTGAGTGTTTCAGTCTGGTCTCCAGCTCTTTCCCTGCAGGGGAGCTGCTGAGTTTCTCATGGAAGCCCTCATGGTGCAGCTGTGCAGGAAAGATCACGTCTGCCATCGGGTGGTGAGGCCAATGCCATTAAGGTCAGAGTATGGTCTGACAACATGGAAAGCTGCTGCTTTACCTCTTTGTCTGAAGGGCAGGAACAACTGGCTGGATTCTTCAAAAATCAGAATTCTTTTATGCATCTGTATTGCTTATCTCTCTCAAGTTCTATTGTGTCAAGAATTATTTCATAAATAGGGGTTTCCTTTTATTTATTTATTTTGTTTTTCACCTTTCTTTTCTGGCCACAAGTCTACAGATGAATTTGATTTCTATTACAGAAGGAGCTTCCTTGAGGCTTTAATAAGTAAAGTGGAATTTCTTTAGGGAAATTTCCCTCCTGTCTGTGATTATGTATACTTTTGTGTGTATGTTGGTAGGTGTACAAGGCAGATGGTAAGAGATAGTTCTGCAAACTGTCGTGTTTAATTTCCACATATTCGTGAATTCTTCATAATCTGAAATTTCTTGAAAAATGTTAAATTGTGTGTTGAAAGGTGTGGGTGAAAACATAGAAAGCTTGCTTTATTTGATTCTTGAAAGATGTAGAATATCTCCCTTAACAAACAGTCTAACCCTGAAGTAATAAGGTTGCCCTTAAATTTCTGTCCAGGGCGCCCCGAGGTGATTGCACTGTGTGGGAGCCTCCAGGTTACACTGCCATCACCTATCTTCTTCCTGAAGTACTCTGTGGGTGTCAGGGGAGAGGAGGTGGGGACAGAAGGCTCTGTGCATCTTCTGTCTCTCTTTCTGAGTTCACTGGCTACTGTGCAAATGGTAACACCAAAGAAAATAGAGGAAGTGGCTTTGGATTTATATATGAGTCAAAAAACAGTTGGCTTGCAGACTTTGGTAAATGTAAACATAGATATGGTTGTTTCTCTGTTTTTAGGAATACACTATAGATATAATTTTTGCCCAGACTTGGTATGACAGTCGTCTAAAATTTAACAGCTCAATGAAGGTGCTTATGCTTAATAGCAATATGGTTGGAAAAATTTGGATTCCAGACACTTTCTTCCGGAACTCAAGGAAATCTGATGCTCACTGGATTACAACTCCAAATCGTTTGCTTCGAATCTGGAGTGATGGAAGAGTATTGTACACTCTAAGGTGGGTTTTTATTATTTGGGTAGAAAAAAAACCAAATTCCTGTTATGACCAGGAATATGAAAATAAAGAATACAAATCAAATTCCTGGTGTCTCTTTTGTTATAGACCACAGGAATTTTCAAGGAGTTGATTAAAGAAGAAAATAAAAAAGATAATTTGATCATGAATAAGATGAAATTCCTAGTATTGAAATATAATGCAGAGATGATTTCCTAAGGACAACTGAAGGGGATGGCAAATTTTCATCTCATTTAGGTACAGGCAAGATTTAGAAAGGGGTGTTGAATAGTATATAGCATCATGGTGGTCTCTCATTAATATATCCAGATAAATTAGTTTTGGTCTAAATACTTCATAATCTAATTTCCACCAAATAATATTCTATAAGTAAAATATTAAATTCTTCAAATAATAAAAATTATAAGAAGTTTGATTAAAGCTAAGGCCCCAGTCCTGCATGTACTTCACAATGTATTTAGGCTTGCAAGCTATTAAAATCGACAGAGCTGTTCATCCAAAATAGGCATAAGTAAACATGTTGGTAATAATTCTACTTGGCAAATGGGAGATGCCTGTGCTGCTTTTAAGCTTAAGGCTATCTGTACTAATTTTTGAGTCACTTTTCAAATAGTTCTTGAAAGGCTGTAGTCTACAGAAAGTATTTTAGGGTCGTCTCTGTCATATTTTTTAAATATACCAGAAAGATCTTTTGGTATATATTTGATATATATTTTGCTAAATATTTGGTATTGAGCTGATCAAGAAGTAGTCTATGCAGAGGTTGTCATAAATATGATTTTACTCTTAAGAGCTTATTTATTTATCTATTTAAAACAAAAAGTGGCACTTTTAATTGCTTTCTTCTCAGTCATTTATGCTGTGTTCATATGCAGTCTATGTTATATGAACAATTTATAAATTTCTCCTGTGTTGAATGTA
Organism: Parus major; assembly: GCF_001522545.3. Classification (NCBI taxonomy): domain Eukaryota; kingdom Metazoa; phylum Chordata; class Aves; order Passeriformes; family Paridae; genus Parus; species Parus major. The sequence continues at coordinate 44,248,483 of NC_031771.1, forward strand.
AGAAGAATTAGAATGCTTTACAAGGATTCTCTTCACTGAATTTTTTCTTAGTACGCATCATTTGAGAGCATACAGACATCTCTGAAGAACACTTTTTAAATGGTTTATTATTCCAGTTGTTTTTAAAAGCCTCTAGAGACCCCCTTCTGTTGACATGCCAAGTTGTTTTTTTTCTTATTCTAATTAGCAATTGTAGAGTCGTACTTGGACTTTACCCTTCCATTGTCCATTCATTTTCAATGCAAAATTTCTTCTAAAGAGATTCAAAGTAACAGAAGGAAATAAATATGAGCAAAAAAAATCCCGTGAGCCCTCACAGAGCAATAGGTTAGAATTACTGAGTCAGAGTTTGAGAAATAAAGTGCAATGAGCTGGTAACAGAACAGCAGAACAGGCTTTCACCCAGCGCTGCAACGTGCAAACATCTGTATGGGCGAGGATAAGGCCTGAATTTAACCTAAAGGAAAATAACGTGGAGAAGTTCATATCTTGCTTATTGAAGGAACAATAATATGATCTGACAGTGCTCCAAGTTTGTGGAGTCCTCTGTATCACCACTCTTGTTGGTAATTCTGGGGGCAGACATGGTGGAAATTTTCAACAACCTTACTGAATCTCCTCTGAGGGTAGCCCATAGTCTGTCCATTGCACCATCACTGATTTCAGATCTACTTGTGGTGCTTTTAGTATAAGGCACAGCTTGTTTGCTTTTTCTTTGAGTGGTTAACTATCCAAAAATTGAAAATGGAAAGTAAAGGCAATAAATGTATAAATCATAGTTGACAAAGTTGTAAAGCATCTCCATAGTGATGCAAGTATTCTGCTTAAAAGTGTGGGGACTCTTCCTTCCTCTCTCCCACAGTGTATGCTAAGGAATAGCACTTTTCCTTATAAACCTTTGGTCAGGTCGTAGCGGCAGTTTGTGTAGCATAAACACTTTGTTCAGAGACTTTTGATCTGAGACTATCTGGCAGCATGTCTGAGAGTCTTTTCCCATCCCTTCTTGTCTAATATAGAAGTACTGTACACAGTCAAGTATGTGAACATTCTGGCAATTCTTAAAGTTGATTTTAGAAGACATTCTGACTTTCTAACAGTGTTGCCAAGAAAGGAGGAGGTATTTTAAATGCAAAGAAGGCAGTTTGGACTCTAACTCCTTACTTGGCTTACTAGTGAAAGGTAGCAAAACCAGGTTTTGCACTTACTGCTTGGAAGTCCTGTGGAAATCTGTGATAGCATTTTTGAAAGCAGGAAGTGATTTAGTTCAGACAATTATGAGTCTTAAACCAGTTTTAAAATGTTTATAAATCGAGAATTGTTGAATGCCTTAGACATTAAATAAGAAGAAACATTGCCTGCTTTTTTCCATCCAAATACTGTCTTCAACAGAACTGCTTCCATGAGTATAGAGCAAGTCCAATGTCCCCAACAATTTTTATCTTATGTAAAGCCACAAGATATGATGCCAAATGCAATTTGACTTGATTAATGTGTTCTACAAAAACTTCCTTTATGTGCCATCATAAGCTCCTCTCCTTCCCCTCTCTTCAGACCCTACTTTTTATCCCCTATTTCTTGTAGAGCTGAGAGGTGCCCCCAAATCAATTGAAATCTTTGAAATGGCTTGAAATACCAATTGAAACAATACAGATCCTCAAGTTGCATGAAATAATATTTCTTGTTTTGTTCTTTGGTGCTAATGCTGGATGTTGTTTTTCTGATACACAGGAGGCTATTCATAATGTCCATTAATTGGCAAAATTTATTTCTGTGCATGTTCTTTACTCTGTAGTTTAAAGTGTCTGAATTCTTGAGTATAACCTATTTTCTTCTCTTTTTTTTTTCCTTTCCTTTTCTAATTAGGTTGACAATTAATGCTGAATGTTATCTTCAGCTTCATAATTTTCCTATGGATGAACACTCCTGTCCTCTGGAGTTTTCAAGCTGTACGTGGTAAAACACTTTTTTGTCCTCTTTACATTCAGGCTTTAAATTTACCTAAATTTTGGCATCAGGAGAGAAAATGTTTATTTTTTAAAGCCTTGCAGTGAAAGAAAGAGCTGACCATTCAAGTTTTGACTAGATTTATTGCATTATTTAACACACTAATGAAGAGGTAGAATCACATACATTTTTTCCTACTTTAAAATAGTCTTATTGCTTAGGAGTCTAATACAATGCCTATTCCAGTTAATGGAAATGCATTGTCCTGAATAAACTTTGTTTTCTTATGCCTGCAAGACTTGACAGCTTTGAATTAGTTCCATATGGTATACTTAAAAGGAAAAATACTCTATGTCTTCTTTAGCCTGCTTCTGTAAATGCTGAATCAGTATAAGAAGTCCTTTTCCTTTCAGTGGGACTTTGTAGGAGCAAAACCACAACCTTCAAGCTCTGTTTTTTTTGATGCACACTATGTTTAGAAAGAAGTGAAAAATCCTAGGAAGCTGTGCTATTGTAATCATGGAATCATTAAGGCTGGAGAAAAACTCCAGGATCATCAAGTCCAACCTATGACTGAACACCAGTTTCTCAACTAAACCACAGCATGAAGTGCCACGTCCAGTTCTTGAGCATCTCTAGGCATGGTGACTCCACCATCTCCCTGGGCAGCCCGTTCCAAATGCTTCACAACCTTTCAGTGATGAAATTCTTCCTGGTACTGAGCCTGAACCTCCCCTGATGCAGACATGAGGCCATGTCCTCTCATCCTGTTGCTGGCTGCATGGGGGAAGAGGCCAACTCCCATCTTGTTACAGCCTCATTTCAGGAGGTCTTCCCTAAACCATCAAATTATGTACTAATTAGTGTCTGTACTTTTAAGCTCTTTCTGATCATTTAATGATAATGTAATGACATTTATGTTTTAATAGTGATGATTTTGAGCCAGTTTTTTTACTGGAGTTTGAGAATACCATGTAGATACCTTCTAAACATTTGTATTTATGGGGTTTTTGATTGACCTTACATTTACCTAGTCTTAAAATTGAGGCCATATATTTTCTGGTTAAATTTTAAATTTGTCAGGAAGACTATAGATGGTCTAAGATCCACTTTATTTATACCTCTGGTTTAGTTTATAAGTAACTTCAGAGATCAGAAAACATGCTTTGGTACATTCTGTGGCTGAATATTTGATTTGTTTTGTTTAATTCTAGATGGATATCCCAGAAATGAAATTGAATACAAATGGAAGAAAACCTCTGTTGAAGTGGCAGATCCAAAATACTGGAGATTGTATCAGTTTGCATTTGTAGGTCTACGAAATACAACTGAAATTTCTCATACCTTGTCTGGTAAGGCAAAGTGTTGAGTTTTATTTTATGCAATATCTACTTAGATCAAGACTAACAGAAGAAAATACAACCTAAAACCATACTAGATGTCAAATAAATATTTTTATTCTTTTTTTTTTTAATTTTTAGGTGATTATATTATTATGACAATATTCTTTGATCTCAGCAGACGTATGGGATATTTTACTATTCAGACATACATTCCTTGTATACTCACAGTTGTTCTTTCGTGGGTGTCATTTTGGATCAATAAGGATGCAGTTCCTGCAAGGACTTCTCTGGGTAAGAATGTCTTTTCTTATCCTTGAAGGATCTGGTACACCCAAAGAATACAAATGGTGCAGCAGGGAGTAAGTTAACCACAGTTTATTCCCCTTCAGATTATGATCATTCTCTCTTTTGAGCTGCATCATTGGGAGTAGGAGAGTCCTGCTGTAGCTGCATGGCAGAGTTTAAGGAAGCAATACTGAGCATGGAGACCCTGAACCAAGTCTTGTGGGTCTGCTGTTGCTCTTGTAAATACATTTTATCTTCATTATGTATTTTTTTATCATCTCCAGGGACTGTCATGTGGCAATTATTAGTCTGACACTTAGCTTAGCATCATGGAACAAATGAAGTCATTAGTAGCAAAAATGGTGAAAATCTGGTTTAGTTTTTTTTTTGTTGGGTTTTTGTGTTGTTGGCATTGGCTTTTTGGTTGTTTTTTGTTTGGTTGTGTTTGGGGTTTTTTTGTTTGTTTTTAATAGAATGATTCAATTATTTTTGACCCAGGATAGGACAGAAAATTTGCAGCCAAAGTTGCACTTCAGGCAGTTTAGCCCATAATTCACAAAACCACTTGCTTTCACTATAGACAGTACTGAAGTGTGTTGCAAGTTCTAATACAAAGATAATTCTGTGTTAGTGTCATCTTGTCTGACCTGTTTAGCATGGTGTCAGTCTGCTGAGTTTGATGTTTAGGATTCATGTGCTGCCTTGGAGAAAAGTTGCAGTTCCCACATAAACCCTGATAAATGGGTTTACAGAGTGCACAGGACACAGCTGTGAGCTTAGCAGGGACAGATGCTCACAGTAGAACTAGTGACAGCAGCCTGATCTGTTTTGGGGGAAAGCTCAAGAGCTGCGAGTTGTGCCTTAGGAAATTAGACATGTGAGTTAATTTTCCTCATCAGTTATGGATGATAACTGTGAACACACTACTCCCACCCTACAAGATCATTTACTACCAGAAGCATGAGTCTACACTTTGATTCCCTGCCTTTCCCACTGAAACTGGACCATCAGCAAGCCTGCCACATTAATGAGTCAAGAGAGATAGTAAGCAAAAATGAGCATGGCTCAGTAGCCTGATGAAAAGGTAAGGGAAGAAAATCTAAGTCTTGGATCCTAACTTTATATTATTTGAAAGTGTTAAAAAATTTAGTGAAGAGAGTCTAAGTGTTGAATAAATAAGTGAAAATTACTTTTGATAGTTTTAGAGCTTGATGCAGAAATCTCACCAGATTTCTTTGACTGACTGATCATTGAGCATCACTGTGGATTCTGACTAGTAACAATGCAATAGTTATAACAGGAAAAAAGTGTTCTGTTAGTATCCTTCTAGCTCTTTGTCCAGTTTTTTCTTTTTACAAAGTACTTTTTATATGCCATGAACCTAGGATTCTTATGTCATGTTTAGCTAAAGTTTTCAAGCTCTCACTTCAGCAGTACTAGCCTTCATCTACTCCAGATGAAATACAAATATTTGTAATATCTTATTTACAGCTCCCTGCAGGTAACTTTGAACTCCTTTCTTGTAAACACACAAAAGTCATCACTTGACAGGTTGTAGGATGACTTTTCTTGCATGCAAATGTTCTGGAGAATGAGAAAGAGAGTACCTGTCAAATGGACACAATCTTATGGAAAGAGAAATTAATACAAGAAAGCCAAAACTAAGCGAGGTTTCTTATGGCAGATAAGTGTTTTGCTGTTGAAGGTTTGCTCCCTCTGACAGCCCCATATGCCTTTCACATAGCAGGAATTTTTCCAAGGCTGGAAAAATTTGTGTCTCTTTTTGTCCTCTCTGAAAGGAAGTTGATACAGGGAATGGAGGGTGGCACTTCCCACCCAGAGGTTGTGTGGGGTCTGGTACACTGAAAAGGCTGGATCTTTTTCTCTCATATGTATTGGAAGATCCTGGAAGATTGTGGTTTCCCAGAGCAAAAGTTTTGAGGTGAATGCAGATATTTAAATATTTAGCTATACAGAGAAATGCCAAATCTATCTTTAAAAGTATCTGGTGGGAGAGAAGAACTTTTGAAGAACTCTGTGGTTATATGTTTGCCCTTTTAGGCATGCAATTTCATTGGGAAATCTCTTGGAGAAACAATAGTGTCTTCCTGCTGCAGAAAGAGTCCATATCATCCAGTGATTCCATGTTTTGATTTATGAGCCATAGACAGCTTTAACCTGGTGCAGTGCTTTTTTTTGTTTGGTTGTTTGTTTGGGGGAATTTTTTTTGTTTGTTTTTGTCTGTTTTGTTTTTAATAATCTTGTGCATATAGATGACAAATTATTTGTATGTTCAAGTACTGCATCCAAAAAGAAAGGTCACACCTTAATTTTGGACTACTATGTAAAAGGTTTTGCATCTCCCTGAAACATCAAATATAAGAAGAAAATGTTAACACCTCATAAATGCTAAACTAATGAAGGGTGATACAGTTGAGATTTTGAACACATAGCTATTAAGGCCAGTTTGTTCTTTTAATTAGCTTGTATGTAATTGAGTCAAGGGAAACATTTTCTTTTACTTAAGACAGCATTGAAAGCATATCTGGTAACTTAGAGAATGAGACCAGAAAGCTGTGAATGACACCAAATTTGATTTTCTATGTCTTTTTCAGAAGCAGAAAACTGGAAATATTACTCAAGTTTGCTGTGTTTACCAAAAGTTTGAAATCATTGATAAATAATGAACCTTTTAGTTCTGAATGCATCCTTTTTAACATTTTAATCTTTTGATCTAAGGGACTTGTGCTTATAAAATTTGTGTGCTTATTTGTACCTGTTTTTCTACTGTATTTATGTGCACATTATATGTCAGATTTATAAAGTTCCACAAAATTAGTGTCATTGTTTATTTGATGTGTGTTGCAAATAGAAGGGATTTAAAGGGTAGGTGAAATGTGCTGCTTTCTCTATGATCCCATGGAGGCTGCTGCATCCATAAGGGTGGATTCTTGCTCTAGCAGCAGTGCACGTGGATGTAATCAGTGGTGAACCCACTGACCCCTCCTGTGGGTCAGTTCTTATCAGTGAATTAAGGGCTAATATGATGACTTTTATCTGTGACAGTATGATTGATTACCTATGCATTTCCCTCTTTCTGTCTTTTTTTCTTTCTTTCTTTCTTTCTCAAACAGGGATCACAACGGTGCTGACCATGACAACGCTGAGTACAATTGCTAGGAAGTCACTCCCAAAGGTTTCCTATGTGACAGCAATGGACCTTTTTGTTTCAGTTTGCTTTATTTTTGTGTTTGCTGCCTTGATGGAATATGGCACCTTACATTACTTTACCAGCAACAGAAAAGGGGACAAAGGAAAAGAAAAGAAGGCAAAATCTAAGCCATCAGTAAGTTTAGTCAAACAAGGAAAAAAAATAAATGCAGAGTGGTTTTATTGTAGCATTAATTTTGAAAGACTGCTTCTTAGGTAGAAAAGTTAATGTTTAAAGATAATTAACACTGATACTTATTTTTTTCATTTTTTTGCAGTTGGGGGCTTATACTAATTGTGTCAATGCAACTAGTGAGCAAAGGGTTTAGATGATTTCATATATGTGAATGAGGACACATGAGCCTAAGGTGGAGAGTGGTTTGATATAATATTCCATGACCTTGCTGCTTCTAGAACTGCCCATGAAGTGTGTGCCCACAGGGATGTTTTGTAGGGGCACAGTGCTTCTGAAAACAGCACCTGGCAGAGGGCCACAGCTAGAACTGTCACAGTAAAGATTATGTGAATGGAAAGAAGGTTGAGGATTTCTTTGGATCTGCATCACCTAACTTAAGTCTTGCAAAGCTTCACAAAGGAAAAAAAAAAGCTTATTATTCACCAGGATTCTGAATCCCACTACAGAAATTCTATCTTAACTCTTTTCTAAATTGGCTTCCATGTTCCCTTCTGGTTAAATAAACCTTCTGCTTTTACAAGTTGATGTTTTTATGGTAAACCTCCACACATCTCAGGTTCAAGTATTACTCAGTTTTAAGAGGCTTTCTTTTTGTGTAGTAAGAATACTGTAATTTCCAAAGAAATTATTGTTGGAAGTCACTGCAAATATTTAAAGGTAAATTTAAAGTAAGAAAACATTAGAATAAGAGAACGGAAAATGTTATAAAACCCCTTTCCAAATAATCTCATCAAAGGAAGCAGGAGCATACCTGAATCATAATACCAGTTGCCTTTTTTAGTTGAAGGCTGAATACCAGTTCTGTATGAGGTGAAGCAGAAATTGATATGAAATTACAGAATTGCAGATATGGAGTGTGGAAATCGTGTTATGAACCATATCCATTCTGCAACTCTTGTCAGCAAGAACTGGTGTCCCCATTCTAAGCAGCACTGCTGTGGGCCTCCCTCTTATGGGGCACTTCCAGGCTGCTGGGGCTTGATGCCAGAGAAATGAGATCCCTTAGGATTCACTTGGTGAGCTGGTCCAAGGGGATCAGCTGTGTATTTAGGACAAAGCTAGTGGTGAAGTGTTAATTCTTCCCTTTGCTGCCTTGGTCAGACATCACTCTGACCCTCAGGGAATCCTCAGTGGTCCCTGAGGATCAGGGAATCACAGCCAGGAAAACTGGAAAATGGAAACCTCAAACCTGCCTCCTGTTGGAGTGGTGGAAACAAATGTGGGCACAACAGAAGGGTGGGATGCAGGCTTTGGCAAGGGCCACAGCTGAGTTATGAGGGTAGAAGGTTACACAGGATGTGGGGCTGTCGCATGCCAGCACAGCAGATTCAATTTCAGGTTGCTGCTGCAAAGAGGTCTCAGCAACACTTGATGAGCAGGGAGCTGAGTAGGTCTACTCTTGGCACAGCACAGGGAATGCAAAGATATCAGCAAGTACTGCTTTATTCAAACCAGGCAGATATTAAAGACCAGCTGCTGACAAATCAAAAGACACTGAAGTAGTTTGCAAGTATGCTCTATTGAATGAAATAATGACACTTTGCAGAATCTGTTCACACACACCCATGTGTGCAATAATCTGCCAAGTGCTTTGAGATTTTCAGTGCATGTGAAAATTTTAAATGTAGAATAATGATGAGATAGAAAGTATGCAACTTACTGAATAAATAGCTGGAATTTGAACTAAGATTAAAATTGGCAATATAATACTAAAAATGCTGTTCAGTTGTGTTTTTCTGGGTTCTTAAATGATGCTTTATATTTTTAAGAAGTTGAACAAAGAAATCTTTTTGCACAAAATTCTTTATGCATGTTATGGCTATAAGACCATACAAAAATAAGAGGTTATGCTAAAAAAAAAAGGGAGAATTAATATATACTTTAATATAACATAATATTATAATTTATATAATTTTTATATTATATATATTATATATACATATATGTATAATTTAATATACTTAGATGCAAGTATTCCAATTTAATATGAGTTTTTCTGGTAATGTTTTATAAAAAGCTGTGACTTTTGCTCCAAATAAATAGAGAAGGCATCTAATTAGTTAATGGGAAGTTATACCATTACAAATCCTTTCATTTATTTTTTTTTTCCTTTTCTTTTTCCCCGGTTATTTTTGTCTAAGTCTTCTATTAATTCTTTTAGTCCTGCAGTTATGGATATGAAACTCAAAAAACCAGTTTAATTTTAAAAGTCAGTTTAATTCCTTCTGAAAACTCATTTACAACTGATTTTTTTCCTTGGGAATCTTGGCTTGCATAGATCTGCTATTTCTACTGCAAAATGCAATAAATGGTTACTATTCCAGGAACTGATGCCAATAAACCACAATAAATGATCTTGTGAATAAAAATGTGAGATTGTACAAATGATTACAGCAGTTTTATCTTAGAAAATATGTGCTGGCATCATTCAAGAAAGGTAGTATGAATTGGCTTATGCAAATCCGCTTTAGCAAGGATAATGAGTTTGGGCAGGAAAGATTAAACTTAATTAGTTGTGGATCTTGTTCTGATCATCAATTCACCTGAAATGAATGTATCACCTGTGCCATGATCTCCACAGACAATGGCTTTCTTTTGTACTTGTATTAGTGTTATTGCAGAATAATCGGGGTTTGATCCTATCAGAGTGTATTATAAATGATACCACAAAACATGGAGTTTTATCTACTGTTTCAGTAGGCATATCCATAAAAAAAACAGCATGTACTTCTATATCTACATGTTGTGGGTGTTTAGTTGTTTTGGTTTGGATTTTTTGTTTTTTGGGTTTTTTTTCAGTTTCTGCCAATTTATATATAGACATTTTCTTGTGAGGTGTTGGTCTTTTTTCCTCTTTTCCCTCACATTGCCTCTTACACACATTTATATATTTCCTGTAGGTAGTTAAGCCTACAGGATGACTGTGTCTGCCTCCCTCAAGCCACCTCTTCAGACTTGTAATTCAGTAGCCACCTCCAGTCTGTGCTGGTGATGTGAACAGTGGAAAGCAGTACTGTAATTTTTTCTTCTCCCATGGTGTCTCTGTGTTGAGGATTCCTGTTTTACCCCACTAGTAGAAACAACTCATGCCATAAATCTTACATAGGCAGCAAAACCAACAGTGAGGAAATGTTTGTAAAACCAGAGTAGGTGTGAATCAGAAATAGGAATCTTTCCCTGTTTATCTTCAGCAGAATAAAGATTTTTTTTCTTAAGTTCAAAAAATTCGAACTTATTTTTCATGTTTTATAAAAATAAGCCCTCTTTGCAATGCCTCAAATTAGGATAGAAGCATGCAACTCCTGTTTCTTGGTATTGTCAGTATTTTATCATAGCTGAAAATAATAATGAGGTCTGTTAGGATGATAATTAGCTCCCTAGGTCATCATGTATAATAAATTTTGAAACAGCAGTGTGTGTGAAACTTTCTCTGGTAAAGACACTGCTTAAATAAAGCTATTTGAAAACATGGTGGATACTGAACTGCATTAACACCATCCCTTGGGATATTGTGTAAACTGCCCCTGAAGCAAAAGAATGTCACCTTAACAATGTATAGAGGTCTGTGTACTGGCCAAAGTAATCCCCAGGAAGAGGGACAAAAGTGGTTTAAAGCATAACAAGAAGCTAAATGATGGCTTGCCACTTTCCTTATTTTTTTCATGTGTTTTCATTTTTTATCATGTATAATTGGTTAAGAGAACTTAAATATCCAGTTAGATTTTCTCACTGCTTCTTTTCTGCTGGTTTATGCCCTTACATGACAAAATATGAAGAAGAGAGAGAACACATATAAGAGTATAGTAAATGTAACCCTTCTCTTTGGTCTGAAGATTTTAGAAGAGATGCCAAATGTGGATTGAGGTGGGGTAAGTTGAAAGGGAATTGTAGAATAGTTTAAAACAGCCATGAGATTTAGAAAGAGAAGATAAAGGAAGATAAAAAAAGAGAGTATATTTTGAAACAATTAAAAAAAACAAGGCTGATGTGTATAAAACTGTGGAGAAAAAAAGAAATAAAAGGGGGAAAGTTTAGTTAGTGTTGTGTTAGTGTAAGTAAAAAGAAGATGGAAAGGGAAAAGTTACAAGTAATGGAATAGGAAACACTATATATACTAGGCAATAAGCTACCCAGATTTTTTCAATGAGAATTATATTACTCTCTATTTTTATCAGATACAAGGTTTTTATATCCACAGAAAGTGAAAGTAAGAATTAAGAACTGAATTAATCAGTGACTTGAGTGACATTCTCCTAGGGAGTCATGTCTTGGATTTTAAAGGGGGGCTGTATTGTTCAGGGGTTTAACATCTGAGGGTTAGATGGTGTAGCCTGGCCTTATATGTCTCAGTCTGTTAAACTTCACCAGTGATACTGTGCTAAACCCATTTGGTTTTTTATTTTTGTGAAAATGTAGCTTCCAGAAACACATCCAGTCTCCTTCTAAAGACTCCAAAAGATGGGAGGACCATCATTCCTTTGTTAGTGATGATTATAGCCTGCTTGTGGACTTGGTTGTGACCCAGTTGTCAAGAAGTGACTGACTTCAAAATGTTTGTCTGTGTTGTGTAGATGGGATCAGCTAACCCTGTCTGTGTAACTAATTAGCTACTATTCCCAAATCCCAGCACAACCCAGTTTTCACTGTGGCAGGTGAAAGTCGTTCATGATCTTTTGCCTGCATGTGCTAATTACATACAGCAGTTCATAATTTTCTAAGCTCCCCAAACTGTTTTCTTTAATATAAGAATTTCTGTATTTTGTACTGAAGGTGATTATATTGCTAGGGAAAGCCTATGGAATTATTTAATGTGAGGATAAAACCACACAAAACTATATTTCCCTTTTTTTTTTTTTCCTTAAGAAACCATCTGCAATTGCTGTTCGACCTGGATCAACACTAATTCCAATTAATAGCATTAATCATCTTCCTGAACGTGATGATGATTATGGATATGAGTGCCTAGAAGGAAAAGACTGTGCTAGTTTCTTTTGTTGTTTTGAAGACTGCCGCACAGGATCTTGGCGACAAGGAAGAATACACATCCGTATAGCAAAAATTGACTCCTATTCTCGAATCTTCTTTCCAACAGCCTTTGCCTTGTTCAATCTTGTTTACTGGATTGGCTATCTTTATCTGTGAATTTCAGAGGTTTGACAAACTCAGAAAAGAAAAATACTAATTGAATAGTTATTAATACGTTTAACTGAGCAAAGATTAGAGCTGGTCCAAAATGACTCAATTTGTTTTTATGCTTTAAAAATTTGAAACAATGAGAGGAAATATGATGATGTAGTCTCCCTCTTGTGATCAACTGTAGAACTGATACTGGTATTTTGAAGAGGTATTGTACTGGTATTTTAAAATAAATATCCCTAAGATTTATCTTTCCTGAACACACATACATTTTTTTCCCAGCTCTAAGAAAATGCAGAATCACAGGCTATGCTATTTAACTGGACCATCCTACCTAAGCTTTCAATTTTAATCCTAAATGATAATGCAGAAGGATTTTGTAGCATCTCTTACACCTTTACAAAGAAAGCCTTAATTAAATGGGATTAGATACTCTCATCCATTTCATCCATAAGGTGATGATTTTATTAATCCCTAAATTTAAGAAGTCAAAATGGAACATTTCTCTATTCAATCAGCCATTTGTTCTCTCCAGTATGTTAAAAAGTGTGATTAGATGATAATTAATCAATTCAGATTTATACAGAATGCAGATACTAGAGCAGCAAGGAATGGATATAGCAAAATACCCAAGGATAATTCTGAGCTTGTCTTATCCTGACCATGGATATAGACTTTTGGCTTTCAATCGTAGATTACATTTATATCTGTTCTCCATTTCCTGTTACTTCACTGTTGTGAGTTCCCCGAAGTTGTCCAAGAGATCTACAATTTTCAGAAATTCTTATCCAGCTGCCATTGCTTGCTCATTCCATGGAAAACAGACTGGTGTTGGCCAAGGTTCTGGCCATTAAGCATAACGACCTTCACATACTCAGTGTTGGAGAAAAAGTCATAACCCTACATTTGGAAGAATTTGTATCAACAGAAGTTGGAAGGCCTGTAACAGTGCTGTGGTCATTCTACTCAAAATCACTGTGTGAAATCCCCAGTCCCAAGAGCGCAGTGTGTGATCTGGTCCACTTTACATACAGCCTGGTTTTGTAGATTTGGTTTGCTACTGCACAATGCTGCTCAGTCAGCCAAAGCCAAGTGGTATTAATGTACTGAATGTGTGGTATGGATTGCTGGGTAATTACCTTCTTGAAATTTGTTTGTTTCTAATGGAAAAGATGTGTTATGGAGGGGGAATTAAAAGAATCCTTATGAATTGTAGAACCTTCTCCAAGATGGGCTACATCGCCCCAAAACCATAGGACCAGTTCTCCATCCGTTTTGTGGTGAGAGCTTTGGTAGAAATCCTTCAGTAGTAGTCTTTCTGGACTGACTTTTTGGTGTTGACTATTGCTGGCTGACAGCATTTGATATTTCATTTCTATTTCTAAATCCATCGTCTTCATTATGGAAAAGTGCAGTCTTTCCTCCTTTCTCCAAAAGAAACTGGTCTCAAGTGAGCTTGCAAAAATCGCTGTAAAATTAAGATATGCATTAAGTAAAAGTCAGCATTACACAGAAGACCTTACAGATCTTTAAAGAGGATTAATGGGATTAGCATTTGGCTGTAGGTAAGGATGTTCAGTACTAAAGATAAAGACATGATTAATAGCTAAGAATAGAAAATATTACATGAAGGGCTCCCCGCTCCCCCCAATATTTCTGTAGAATATGCTCCCTCCTCTGAATTTCTCATAAAGGATTACTGTATTTATAGTCTAGTTGGTAACAGGTATAGTAATATATGATATACAATACACATTTCAGAGGAAATGTTACTCCAGTGTTCAGCCCCAAAGTTTAATAGAGAATGTGAGATAATGTGCAGTTGTACTGCAAGGAAGTGCGACAGAAGATCCAATTTTAATGTAAACTTTATTTCAGTGTTTAGCTGATGAAATATAGGAGTGGTTGAGAGAAAGCCCAGATGACGAGGATGGCTGGCATTATTTGTGGTACCACCTTTCTGAGTACCAAGCTCTTCTGACTGTTGGACTGAGCGTAGAATTGCAGTATCATTAACAGCAGTGATCTGCTACAATTTATTGGTTTTTTGGAGTCTCATTTTCACAAAATCTTCAGTCCAAAAGAAACATGTCAGTTTTAATTCCATAATGTAGGTTGATGCTTTTTGACAGCATGTTGAACACATTCCTCTGTAGGAGGGATGAAGGTAGCTTCAGCAGTATGTTGGATATGTACTTGAAGAGCAGAAAAAATATGATATGTGCTTGAAAATCTAGCTCTGTGATGCAAGCCCCAGATTTAGTGAATTCCTGAGCTTCATTAATCCACCTTTAAACAAAGGAAACTTGACACTTCACAAGAGGAAATACCAATTTCACAGCCTGCTCTTCTCTGGCTCATCTAGTTAGCTTTTTCTGTTCTTGTGGTTGTCAGTTGCCAATCAGCCTCCAGTGACTGAATTGGAGAACAGAAAACATTCAGAACTGGCAAGGGATGGATAAGAAGTCTTTTATCTCTGTTATCTCTGGAACAATGTAATGGAGTATTAAAAATATTGGATATTATGACTATTTGGCTTATGGATACACTTGCTTCTGTCTGTTGACAAACTTTTCTGGGTACTTCATTTGTTTCTGATGAAATAATTTTAGTTTCTCACAGTACTGTGAGCACAAATAGGAATGAGGATGCAATGAACTGTAACATGATGTGTAATAAATATGTTATTTTAGTCCCATGTATTTTCTTTCTAGTCTGCATGTAAACACTTGATTTCAAGAAATCAAAGCGATACTTTAAAAAAATAACAAGAAACAGAGAGTATAATTAATTGGAGTTAGATGCCGCAATCATTTTTAAAACTTCCCTGGATAAAAAGTTTGTTTATTCTTAGTTGGGATGACATTTTTTGGGAGTCATATTTTTCTGGCCATCACTGCACAAGCACACACTTAAACATATTCCTAACTAGTACTGTTATTAGACCAGAATTCAGAAAAGAGAGTGCTTATGTACTGTCATAAAGAGTGATGCTATCATGAATTGATGCCATTAACACATGCTTAATTTGCACTAATTTCAATAATGAGTGTTCAGTAGCTCAAATAATTGAACATTAAGGATGTGAGCCAGAGCCTTTTCAATAAGAGATTTTCTTATTGAAAGAGAGGGACATAAGAGGAGAAATTGCTGTAAAGACAGAGAGTGGAAAAATTCTAGGAAAACTGTTTTATACTGCACCTATCTTTGGCATCTCTTGAAATGTATTTTTCAAAAAAGAGACTTTTCCTTGATATTTCTGTATTAGTGTTTACCACTTGTCTGTTTTAATAGTGAGTAGAGATCAGTGTGTTATTTTTTGGTAAGGTTCTGTCTATGATTGTACCTCACTGATCTTCAGTGCATGTCTTTTGTGTCTGAATGAATCTGTTTTATGTAGTGGCAGTGCAACCAAAGCATGAACTCTGGGTAATGTATTTTGTATTCACACATTGATGTGCTTCAAAGACTTTAACCTTATCCATTTTTCTGTCATTCAGAGATATAGGATTGTGTAAGACTTTGAAGGAGAATCACCTCCAACAGTATTTTTATAATTTCCAATTCTTTATTTGGTATGGTAGTAAAACATTTGTTTAAAATTGATATATGAACTGTGCTTTGTAATTTGTGAACACCTTGCAATTGAAAGTGAACAGGAGGAGTCTGGATTTAAATATCTATTTGCCTAAAGTAAGATATGTTTCATTTAATTGTATCGGTCGTAACTTCTGTCTACTGTTTCCAAATAGATAAGAACTAGTGCAAATACATTTTTCTGTAAGTATAATTATTTTTTTAGAATTCATTGTAATTTCTCTCACTTATACCTTCAATGTGATCTTTCCTGTTTATGAAATATTATTGTATTTTTTAGTCATTATAATAGATACAGAAGATAGAAACTAATGTAGAATTCTACAGCTGAACAATACAAAGCCAGGAATCAGAGAGAATTACCGTGCTTCTGCTCCTGAAAAAGCTCAGTGGATGTCTACATGCCTCATGAATGTGCTGGAGGGAGAGACTGATTCACAGGGAGAGGTAGAATAGTCTCCAGACTGTAGAAAAGGCTTTTGCATTGGTTCATGCCTTGGATTTGCTACACAAGTGGTTCAAATGGAGGAAAGGAATAGATCTGCCCTCTCTTTTTCAGTGATCTCTTGTTTCTGCTTCATTTCTGTCAGCAGCAGCAGCAGTTCTAATGCTCTGTTGCCAGATGAAACAAAACCTGAAAAATTATCTTTATTTTACTCTTCGTTAGTATTTCACACAGATGGGTGGGATCATCTGTCTGAGCACACAAGATTATGACCAAGTTTTTCTCTGAGACGGGTGGTGGGAGTTTGCAGCTGGAGGATGAAGGATGGCTTCTTGTGATGGGCATTTTTCATTCAGTTAAGAATCTGCACTGAAAACTGGTGGGAGGAAAGGAAACAATGATATAAGGGAAAGATTGATGGTGGCAGTGATCCCAGAATCAAGTTACATGGATCTGAGTGACTTATATTTAGTTCATAGGTTTCTCACTGGTAATTGTGATAATGCCTTGATTTCCCTGTAACATAATTAGATATTTTCAATATTTTAAACAAAAAGGAAATTGTCTATTTCCTATACATTAACTACAGACTGAATGTGCAATAGAAAGTTATCTTGAGTGAACATTCTGGTGAAACATCAGACAGAAAACAGAGATCAGATTGAATGAGAAAAATATTTTTTTTAATCTACATTTATTATTAGAGATAAAATAATTTTTAAAATTACTGAGTATTAATAAGTGCAGTAGGCACTGGAAAAGGCCTAGTACCCAGTCTAAACTGCTGTTAGTCCCTTCAAGGGCTAAAATATTTGGGAATAGAAACCTGACTCAGACTGGACTCAGTTATCATCTGCTATTTCCATCAGAAAGTGAGAAAGATGAATTGTGATTTTGCCAGACTAGGATAGCTGGGGTGCTCCAGGGAGGTTGGTTCCTGGTTAAAAGAAAGGGCCATTTCTGCCTGAGACTGTAATTTGAAACATTCTTTTGTCAAAAGATGGATCTGTGCTGCGATTTCCACAAAAAAAGCATCCCTGCATTTAGTATTCATCTTGGCACAAGAGCAGTTTCACTGAGTTGACTGCCCTGCCATGGGGCACCGAGGTATTCCCTGTGTGGTGTGGAAGAGTTGTGGTAGCACTCCTGGGCAACATGTTTAAATCCTGTCACAGGGATCAGTCACAGTTGTGTTTTAAACGTTGTGGTGCTAGTGAAAAGGCAGTAAATAAACTTTTGATTTTACTTACTAGTAAAGCTCACTGAGAAAGCCAGAGGGGTAATAAAAGCTTTGGTGGAAATCTCAGATGGGCCTTGGAGACAGGAGATTGGCTAAAACTGAAGCAGACTGTATAATAAAGCCCTTTTTACCACAGATGGGTCCTGTTCACTAGTAATATATTGATTCTGAAAAAAAAAACCTCTGAAAGCCTCATGGTATTTTAAGGGAAAAAAAACCCCTTGTAAAATTCTTATTCCCCTTCCCAGTGACAAATCTTGCTTTGCCTGCAGATTTTGCTTATGGTACATCAACCTCACTTAAGCTGTGTGAGGAGAGCCATGTAAAATGTTCTACCCTGTTCTTAGTTTCTTTTCTTAGTCAAGAAAAGAGGTTCAAAAAGGTAGGCGTATGGCATGTGTAAATGAGGACAATTTTTATACTGACAACAGGGCCTGAGTCCCACTGACAGGATCAAGAGGGATGAGACTCTGCTCACAGTAATAAGGCTTTTCTTTTTTAATTCTTTGTAGTAGCTACTTTTCCATACATCACTGCAGGCCTACCTGAGATTAAAAATATTTTTCAGGTTGGAAGTAATTATTTTGTGTGTTTCTGGCTTCATGCAATGTCTTTATCATCAGGGTTTGAGCCTTAAATTAAATTAAAATTAAATTAAAAAGGAAAGGCTTCATCTTGAAGTTTCCTTGTCCAGGCATTGCAGGTGGACATGTCTTCTGCCAAAAAATGGAAAAGTGATTTTCAGTTTATCCTTCTGAGGAGACAGACTGGCTCCCTAGGGTGGCATTAGGATTCCTATGTCGTTTAGACCTGAGAATGTTGAAGGCTGTTAAAAGCAATGACAAGCACTGCCTCCACAGAGGATGTATTACTTTTGGCAATTTGATATTTAAAAACAAATTCCAAAACTGTTACCCTGTGTGGAAAATGAGGATGAGTCATCAATTTACTACAGATATATATTTCCCCTTGAAGTGTTTTTCTTCCTTAGGAAGATGTTATAAAGGAGTTTTTTGGCTTGTGAAATGCTCACATAAGAGGTGATGGCCACTTTAAACAGTAAAGTCATGTTAGTCCATCTGCCCAATGATGGCCTAAGAACAGTAGAAATGAAAGCACTTGCCCTATAGTTCAGATTTTCCAAGATAAATGTGGAAATTTACATATTCATAGGCCCAGTATTAATATACCATCTGTGTTCATACTTCAGTCACTGATAAAAATCTCAATGGTTTGTGCATCTTCACAGTATCTTTTGTATTTCCTGCTGTTCACTATAAACACTTGGACCCTTTGTTTGAACATGAAGAGTAGTGTTATGATACCTCTAATTACTCTTTAAATTGCTATAGAATATACTTCAGAATCTGGTAATCTCATAGTGATTCCTTTATTTTAAAAATAAAATATTTTTTGTTTAATTTACTTAAGCAAATAATACTGCTATAATTTATATTTTCCTACATTAAAGTTTTGTAGACAAAATTGCAATTTATGGTCTAAACCATAAATTTACAGAAATATCTTTATAAAATAACACTTGTTGATTTATGATGTGTCTCAGGATTTATTATATTGAGGGTTCAGTAGTCAAATGCACCCTTAATCCAAATGTCTGTCTTGGCATCTGTAGTTCACATAATGTTTCAGTTACTCAGACTTGGCACCTTACTAGTACATCCTTGTTTTTTATTAATTGTTAAAAAAAATGATGATATTTTTACCTACTATGCATTTAATTTGATTGAATTTTGGCACCAATGGACAATGTTGCAATATTATGCATCAGTGATCCTTTTAAAGTTATTTATTAATGCCCTTGTGGATAACTTACTGTAAGAAATATGGAACATAAGATAAATGTTGTAACTCTCTGTGCTGCTTCTAAAGTTATATATAAAGTTCATGATACTGAAGCAAATTTATTCTTCCATTTCAGTTTTCCTTCCAAAAACATCCTCAGTTGTGTTACTATTATTAATATTAATATTAATATTATTCTGATATTTACAATTCTACTTAGTTATTTGGTACTTTTCCAAAAGTCTTGGAATGTACTCATCCATTATTATATTCAATTACCTGGAAACATCAAGGTATCCTCACAGTCTTTTAATGTGATTAAGCCATGACTTCAGCATCTCGTAAAATGCCATAATCTTTTGTGTGCAAAGCCAAAACTAAAGCATTTTCAGGTATTAAATTGAGTTTTACTTGCTTGAAAAAGTCTGTCTGTAGGGTTATAATGAAACACTGATATCATCATTTTTATATTTGACAACGTTATTAATGAGCATGGCTGAACCTGAAGACTTCAGAGATGATAAACAGATGATGCTCTTGGCTAAATCCCATGTACAGCTACAACTTTATGGATGTAATAGAAATTATAATGGCCATGGCAACAACATATATATAAATCTATATGTAGACTGGTAAGCAAGATATGAGAACTTATACATCAGTTTCTGATTGTCATTTTAACAGGATTCCTTCTGCCAATAAAACTTGTGTTCTAAATGTGACCAAAAAGGTCCTTAAAAAACCCACTTAGATTTGTACATTTAGAATGTAGGAGTGGTTCAGAAGCTTAAAGTAATTATGGCTGTGTCTGATGGGTCTTGTGGATTAATTTTCAATTGTACTCCTTTTTACTGAAGAAGAAAGAGAGATAGGCAATGATATCACTAAAGGAAAACATGGAAATACCATCTATGTGAATAGTAGATTTTCATATATATATGTAGGTACATCTGTATTTGCAGCATAGATGGAAATGCTCACCATTTTCAGAACTTTTGGTATCATGGTAAAAGATTGACTCAGAGTTTTGCATTTTTTAGTATACTCTTAGTTTTGAATGCCTCATTTTCTGATGTTCAGTTTAAGACATGAAAGAAAAACAAAAATCAGATTTTCATAAGTTTAGCCCTTTTAAAAAATTATCCCTTGAGCATTCAGTGTCAAGTATGTAAAAAAAGTAACTAGGCATCTCTGAGTGTTTTAAATAAGATTGCTATAGAATGGTGCAGAAAGTTCAATTATGGTTCAAGACTAGAATTTTGTAGCCTTTGGGAGAATTTTCCTTTTTTCTTTCTTTTTTTTTCTTTTTTTTTTTTAATTTTCTTGACATCTGGGGAGATGTGAAAGCAAAGGGAGGGATTTCATCCTATGGTTGGTTGGTTTTGTTTTGTTTTCAGCAGCATAGCTCATGCAGAATAGCATATCAGCTGCTAAAAGCTGATTTTGTTGAAGTGCAAACGAGACTTTGAGACTGCTAACAGGAATACTAGTAACAGGCTCAGGAAGGAGATGTGGCCCTCATTATCAGAAGGGACTTGGCGTCACAAAGCTTTGGAAACAGAAATTCTGAAGTGAGATTATGAGAAAGAGTTGGATTATAAGGACCTCTAGAGAAAAAAATCTCAGAAACCTTTTGCCAGAAGACTAACAATGGTTTGAAGGATAGGTTTTACAGTTCATAACTCTACTGTGAATGTTAACATCTATTGAATTTTCATATAAATGTTGCACTAGTCCTTGTGCATTGAAATGAAATGTGCTTGCACCCTGGTGCATGGTTCATACAGATGTTACTAAAATGTAATCTGTAATCTTCTAAATGTAAAACTCTGAAAGCCATAGTCTTAAAAAAAAAAATTAAATTTATACCCCACCATTAAATAACATGTGTTCTGTGCAAAATGAATAGATTAGATGTTTGTGCGCTGATGTCTCTGAAATTGATAAGAATCAATTCAACACTGAATTTTGTAAAGCAGTTGTAATGCATTGTTTTTACTGTATCTGCTGTGAAGTTGATTAGTTACACTGTGAAAAAATAAATAGTGCCTGGCTACTTAGTTTCTTATGCTATTTATTTTCTATATGCCATACATTCTTTTCTCTGACAATGTCTTTCTCTGACTCTGTCTTTTCTTGACAATGGCCATTCTGGTGGAAATAGTTTTATAAACTGCTCTGATATATATCAATCCTTTATTTTCTTTAATTTTTTTCCTTCCCCTCCTTCCTTTCCCTTCCTTTTTCCTTCCTTTGATAATAATGTAAAAACAATACCAGTAATGCCATAACAAAAATAAAGCTCTGGACTTAAATTCCACTTTCATGAGCCATTTTTTTTTGGGACCAGTTTTATAACTAATGAGTATGTCCTGCTTGAAACTTCCAAGAGGAGTGGTCCTACTCTCACACACAACCCTTTCACTTCCTCCAGCACTGGTGGCTAATACCATTCCAGAATCCCTCATGGCCGTGATGTGTGGCTCCCTCTTCTTCTGTCATTTTAGGAAAAGTTGTAATACTCTATTAGATGTGCTTCAGGTCAAGGAGCAGGGTTCATGCTGAAGCAAATATCCAGGGGAAAATCACTCCTTATTTTCCTCAAATCCATTTTGTTCTCTGACCTGACTGTCCTGCCAGAGGACCTGCCTGTAAGTGTTATCTTCCTCATGTAGTCAGTCCCAGAAAATACTTTTAACGTATTCTAAACTGACTGTGGAAAGGTGATGAAAGAGGAATTCAGTCAATGTAAAAACTCTGGGAAGAGGGTCAAAGATTTTTCAAGTCTCTGGAAAATGCCACAGCTTTCTGCAGCCTCTTACATATCCTTTTCAGATTAAATTTAGGAAACTCTACATTTCCTTTAGCATTTTATGTTCTTTTTTCCCTGGTAACTACCTCCAGTATCATGTCTTGACCATTGTTACTTAAATTATTAATATCTTTTTCTTTAAGATTGTTGATGTCCTGTCCATTGTACATACAGTGAAAAGAACTGTGGTATTTCATAACAACAAACCTCTGAGTGCAAAATATTTTGAATGGCTTTTTAGGTCAAAAGAATCAAACCTCTAACTTCTAACCACAGTATGGTTGATGAATGAAGGAATTAGGCAAAGCCATTATGTACAGACTTCAAAGCAAAATCTGTCATCTGTATTTTTAAGGTAAATATTTTTCAGTATTACTGTGGTGAATTTCAGCTAGAGGTGCCTGTAAGGAGCTAAAATGACTTAATTTCTCATAGAAAAACCAAAGTTTATTATTTCCTACCAAACTGAGACTACTATGACTTGGGGTGACACAAGCCTTGCTGACTGAAGTTGCTACACGTCAGTGCAGAGCCAGAAAAATAAAGTCAATTTTAAGAGTTCCCAACTACTTCATCTTATTAATTTCTAAAATAACCTTTTAATTTGGAAGAATTAGCAAACAAATGTCATAATAAATAAATATTTCTTAGCAATATCCAATTTTATTATTTGCTAATAATATCTGCAGTAGAAATTAGAGGTCTTCTAAAGTTTATATTAGGAACTCAAAGTATGTAAATGAAACCTGCGGATATTAAAAAGTCCTAGTCAAAAGAAATGACTGCTGCTTTTCAAAGTATTAGGTAAAGCTGCCTCTGCATTCCCTCTCATGCCCTAAGGTCCTAAACAGTGTTTTTTTGTGAGGGAGTAACCCAGCCTGCATGCCCTGAGATTGCCAGCAGAGCTTCTCTTAAGGGTAAGGGGGACATCTGTGGTGCTCTCACTTCTCTTTTGGGAAGGGGACTGTGAGCATTGAAGTCATTCCACACAGGCCAGCGAGCAGGCAGAATATGGTAACAGTTTTCAGACCTGACCAGCTAATGTTAGGCACACACTGAAAACTGAATATCTCATGATTAGTGCCAGTCCCTCATGGATTGTGTCAGGTCAGGCACTACTCTTCTGTTTTCTCACGTGTTCCATCCCCTGAGAAACACTTCAGGTTTCTTCATCCCTTCTCCTTGTTTGGAGCTTTGGCTACCATCTTCTCATAACTTTCCTCAGCAAATCTGGTTCTCAGTTCTTTTCCTTGCATTATAAATCATTGGTGTTTTCTAAACTCCCACTGTACTGTCCATCCTTTTACCATTTTCTTCACCTTTGTTTTCTCATTTTCTGTTATTTCTGGGTTAATTCACACATTCACAGCGAGAATTCTGGAGGGTGAGAGATGACCACTGTGAAAGTGATGCTGACATAAGAAATGAGACATTTCTTCACACACCACCAGCACTCAGACAATGCACTATATCAGCTTCCTGCTTGAAGAACACCTCAGAGACTTTTGTCCGGCATAAGTCATCTGATAAAAAAAAGAAAATAAGCAGTAGATCTTTTTTCACATTCACCATCCTAAGGATGTCATAAGACAAAAAGGACCAAACATGCTTAAGAATGAATTTTTTGAGGTTGTTTATTACATGGTCCTACTGTTGAGGTCAGTGTCAGCAGCAGAGCCTTCGAAGGTGGTTGGGTTCCTGAGTGCTGGGGATTTCTTAGGACATGTTTGGGTGGATAACCTATCAAAAGTTCAGATACTTTTGTAAGCTTCCTGCCAGCAGTACCTAAAGAAAAGGGCATACCACTACCTCAGTAGTGACCTTATTTCCCTGCTCCTAACTCTTATTTTCTATAGAGATCCCTACAAGAAGCCCTAGGGGCTGTGCTCAGAGCATAAATCAAAGGTTAGATATGAGCCTTAAAAGTTAGAATTCAAAGTTGTCCTTTTCCTATACTCACACTGAATCTGCAAGACTCAAATATTTTCTGTTTTATTTGAGATAAATAAGTTGGTGTGTCTCAGTTTAAATCTATAAGCTGTCAATAAAGCTAATTATAAAGCTGTTAAAATTAACACTTACTTAATGAGTGTAAAGTACTCAGTATTTTTGTAAAGGATTTGTCAGAAAACTAGAATAAATTATGTTTTTGAACTTAAATTTGGAGAAAGATGCATCCCCTTAGTCAGAAGTATACTGATTAAGCAGATGGGTGATATTTCTGTGCCTGGAACTTTCCTAAGGTAAATAAATCAGTAATTAATGAAGAAAAATCCTCAGAATTTTTCAGTCAGGGATCCCCTCAGGAAGTAATGAGCAGCACAGCTATCTGACTAGCAAATTTTGAATCTGAAAACTCTTTGGAAAGAGGTGTGAAGCTAAGAACTCTGATATCTTTCTGTTATTAATGATAATACACAAGAGCAATTTTATCCTGCTTATCTGTTGCCTGTTTTGGGTCTGTTGCTGATAACAAAGCATGCTATCTTAATAATGGGCTTATTTGTAGTTTGTCCTATAGGCAGTATTGGAAGACTCTAAAACCTTCATGTTGCAGTAAATTAAGCTGTAGTCACAAGTAGAGCTCATCACTGCCTGAGGTTTGAATGAGTGGGAAAAAAAAAAATCCTGTCAGCCAATAAATAAAGTTAATAGCAAAGTTTAGTTGCTGTAGTGAGATTGCTGATCTAATTTTATTTAAAAGTTGACAGGACCAGAGTCTCTGTGTAAGACAGCATTGCTCCTCTGCAATCAATAGAACTGATTTACAGCTGCAGCTGCAGGACCAAAATTATTTTATAAATAAGAGCTGTGTGTTCTGATGTGACTGAGAAGTATAACCAGTGTTTTGCATCAAAGCATTTGGTTTGGAATTACAGCCTTCTCAGCACATAGTAAAGTCACAGTGAGATCACATGGTCATCATTAAGACTCATCGGTGAGCATCCAGCACTGTTCCCATCAGAACTGCTTATTCCATGCAGTCAGTTGCACTGAGTACATACATTTGTGGCCTTACAACAGAGTCATCTCTGCTGAGAAATTATTTTGATTCTCTATATTTGGAATTTCTACAGTAACATGAAAAAAGGGCTTTGAAATATAATTTACTAAAATACTTTCACCATGTAGCATTTGTTAGGCTAGAGATTTTTTGCTGCCTTCTGATAACTCAGAATGCTTTAAAATTCTAACATAATTATTTAACTAAATGGGAAAATCCTGTTAGAGACAACCTTCACATTTCCCAGCAGCAACAATGAAGATAAATGTGAGTGTGTTATCGCCACAGCATTCCAAAAAACACATTAAGGGAAGTGATACATCAAAGCTGACGTGTCCTACAGACTGCTGGGGATTAGTGGTCAATAACTGGGCAGCAGGGCCAGAAGAGTGCAGGCAGCCATGACTGGTGCCCTGGCTGTCAGAAGCAGTGCCCTGTAACAAAGGCAGCAGTTAGAAACTTGCAAGAACTTGGAAGCTGTGCAGATGCTAGAAGTTGTGTTCCTGGACCGTTACCATGTATGGCCACGGGTCCCACCTCAAGCTCGTGTGCTGTCACGTCCCTTAAAGAAGGACCCTTGTGAGAAGAAAGTGACTTTGGGCACCCACAGAGGCTTCCCCTGCCCCTTCCTTCCTGTGCCCCTTCCTTCCTGTGCCCCTTCCTGAACAAATCACTGCTCTCTACTGCATATAACTGAGTGATCCCTCAGCCCTTTGGGCAAAGCTGTCAGATCTTCCTGGAACCCTGGAATGAGAAGCTTCTGTGCACGTGTGTGAGTGTGTGTGTGCACATGTGTTTGGGTCATTGTTCTTGTCCATGTGGTAACAATATTCCTGATAGGTACACCAAGCCTCTGACCTGTTAAATTACATTGCAGTGTCTCTGTTGCTGACCACTCTGTGTTTCTTAGTTTTGGGCATTTGATTTAATTGCACATTTTATTTTTTTACCTCTGTGAAGTTGTTTATATATGCTTTAATGACAACTCTGCATTTCAGTTTGCTTCAGTCTGAAGCCTTTGAGTTTCCTCCTCTCAAGGAGCAAACCTCTTAATATCTCTGTTTAACACAGAGCCAGTACAAACCTATTGCTGCCTTAGGAAACAGGGCAGGAGCCACTTTGCAAGAACTTGATGAAGAACACTGGTGTAATTTCCACTTATTGCAAAGTCCCAGTGCTTAAAAAGAGCTTAATGAAAAGAGGAAGAACAGTTTCTTGAATGGATAAATGGTAACAGGATAAGGGACAATGGTTTTAAACTGAAAGAGGGCAGATTTAGATTGGATGTTAGGATTAAATTCTCTATTCAGAGGGTGATGAGGTACTGGAATAGGCTCCTCAGGGAGATTGTGGATGCCCCATAGAAGGGGCAAAACCGGCTGGCTGGGGCCCTGAGCAGCCTGGTCTGGTTAGAGTTCCTGCCTATGGCAGAAGGCTGAAACCTCTCTGATCACTGAGAGGGATCTTTAAGGTCCTTCCACCCTTAACTGTCCTGCGATTCTGGGATTTGATTGTAGTGGAGAGAAGCCACAACAGAAATATCCTTAGCTAACTCCTTCAGGTTAGAAGATATGTTTGCTAATCCTGAATGCATATTTGCCCATTGACTCTGTAGTAAAGACATGCTTATTCTGTTACAAGTGCTGTTTAGAGAATATTTTATACTACTGTGTTTTGAAAGCACAGGTTCTTTATTCAAGATGTAGTTCCCTTTTTCTAAACAACTGTTGATGTTAAAAAATACTTAAACAACTAGATGTTATAAAGTAATTATTGACTTTCAAAGTGATGCAAGTTATTGACATTCCAGTACTGTAAAATAGCCTACATGGCTAAAATGCATCATTTAAGGGATTAAGGGCATCTAGTACAACTCAATTTCTGATACCTTGTAAAAATTTATTAAAAGGTTGTGACATTTTTGCATTATTTTTAATAGATTTTTTCTTCCATTGGTTTATATTTTGACTTTGTAAATGTTTTTCTTACCTTCAGTCCATTATTCCTGCAGGGTCTAGCATCTGGTGATACCATTGCTTCCCATCTCTCACTTATATTAGACTTTTTAGTGATTTTGTTCTTTTTTGTCTTCTCTTCCTCTCCCTAATACTACTTTTCCCTTTGGGAAACTCAGGTGCAGCTGCTGAACTAGTACTCAAAAAACTCTATTAACCTTGCATATTTCACTTTGAGCTGTCAGACAGGTAGGTAAAACAGCTCAACATTTCAGACACACAAATAAAGTTAAAAGATAGATAAACAAGCAGAGCTGGACCAAGAATTTAAAGCCTACTATTAAAATCAAATTTAAATCTTGGAATTTTGTTTTATAACAAAAAAGGCACCTGCACACTCTCATTTGATCCTTGCTTCTCAGAGGGACAAAATGGATGAGTTCAAAATAAAATATGGAGTGGTTAGAAGAACTGATGTGAGTTCCTTGTGAGCCATTGGCATTTTTAGGAGTGCTATGCCATGCTCTGCTGAGATGTGCCTTCCTGTCATGATCTCTAGTAAAGCTGGGCTAATACTTCTTCCCCAGAGTTGGGTGTAGTTGCATCCTGACTGAGTTCTGTGATCAGAGAGAGAAGGGAGACTGGGACAGGATCCAAATAAACTCTTCATATCTTGTGATTTCTGTGGGCAGGAGGCCCAGGTGGACCGCTGACCTGGTCCCAGGGGTCCAGACCAAGGCTGGTGGTGTGCTGCAGACGTATCTGCCCCGTGGTGCATACACAGCCTCACTGATAACTGCTCTGCTTAGTGTGAGTCTTCCCAGCATCTCTGCTTTATGCAGCAGGGAAAGAAGAAGCTTTAACACCCAACAGGCAGACTTCCCTGTATTGCCCCAGTCTCTCCTGTGAGAAAGGCAGTGATGCTGTCTGCTTCAAGACTAATGGCTCACAGGCAGGAAGGAAAGTATCGTCTTTCTTCCCCCACACCAACCACACAGTCCATAGCGGCTTTTTCTCAGGGCTGGTTGCTGCGGTACTTCAGAATGAAACCAGAAATTAGTATCTGAAAAAATATCTATAGCCTTGCTTGGTGAAAAACTTGTACTGTTAATTTGGCAGAATACCTCCTGGCCAGTGCTATCAGAGAACACAAAATCATGTATTTTACCTTTCTCTAGGGCAAGCTGTATTTTTACTTATGAGTTTGCCTCAGTTTTACCAGCACTGCTGTTTCTTCTCTTAGTGTTTTATCTTGCTTGTCACCATTTCACTTTCAGACTGCTGCTCTTAAAATACCAATCAGGCAGGTTCACAACTGTACATTTTAAATGTATTACAGCAGAAGAGTAAATGAAAATTTCTGTATTTGAAGCCTTTTCCACCCTTAGAGGCTCTGTACCTCATGGAGAAGGCAGAAAGCTTGCACCAAACAGGGATTAACCTTTATTTGCTTTGCATTTCTAAACTTTTTTTGTGTTCTCAATTAAAAATATTCCCTTTGAAGGCTTTCCCTCATGAAACAGATTATTGCTTGCCTGAAAAATAATAATTAGCTGATAATTTAGCCTGAAAATAAATAGACCACTAGTTCATAATTCATAATACAGCAGGGAAATTATAGTTGCCTGCGAGGTAATCCAAAACTGCATTCTAATAGCCATTATCCCCTTTGGGAAAAAATGTGTGAAGGCCACGTTTTACCTGGAGACACCTTCATTGGGAGATGGAAGCAAGGAGGGTTCCTTCCTGTCTCCTTTTATCTACCCAGACAAAGCTTTCCAGGAATAGTCTTTTCACAGCTTCTTTCTACAGGGGAATTTCCTAGAAAGAGGAAGTGATAGAAAGCAGGAAGATTGAGATCCAAGCACTGGAGGAGATAAACAAAACTATAAATGTCAGAGGAAGACATTATACCTTTCAGTGCATCCTCAGACGATGTGCCACCCAGAGTGATGGTGAGTAAAGTTAAATCCAGTTGGCAGTGGCTTACTAGTGGTGCTCCTCAGGGCTCTGCAGGGGGATCTGACAGGCTGGATTGATTGTAAGGACAATGGTATGAGGCTCAAGAAGGCCAGTGCCAGGTCTTACACTTGGTTTACAACCACAAGCAGCACTACAGGCTGTGGGAAGAGTGGCTGGAAAGCTGCCTAGCAGAAGAACCTGGGGGTGATGGTGACAGCAGCTGAACATGAGCCAGCTGTGCCCAGGTGGCCAAGAAGGCCAATGGCACCTGGCCTGTGTCAGCAATAGTGTGGCCAGCAGGAGCAGGGCAGGGATTGTCCTCCTGTACTCAGCACTGATGAGGCCACACCTCAAGTCCTGTGTCCAGTTCTGGGCCTGTCAGTACAAAAAAGACTCTGAGGTGTTGGATTGTATCCAGAGAAGGGCAACAAGGCTGGTGAAGGGATTGGAGCACAAGCCTTGTGAAGAGAGCTGAGGGAACTAGGGGTGTTTACCCTGGAGAAAGGGAGGCTTGGGGAGAACCATATCACTTCCTACAACTCCCTGAAAGGAAATTGTAGCCAATCTGGAGGGCAGTCAGTTCTTCCACATAACAAGTAAGAGACAAGATGAAATGGTCTCAGGTTGCACCAGGAGAGGTTTAGATTGGATATTAGGAAAAACTTGATAGAGATGTTTTTCAAGTATTTAAATGATGTGTAGAAGTGACACTTGAGGACATGGTTTAATGGTGAATGTAGTGGGTTGATCTTGGCTGGATGAAATGCCTTCTACCTCTGTGGGGAACTAAGCTCACCCAAAATTACCAATTTTTTTTGGAGCTGCGCTTACAGACACTGATTTAGCCAAAGCTTGGTGCAAGAACGTCATAGAACTAATTATAAAGAGCAATCCATTCTGTATGACCTGAATGAAACTATCAGCTGGGTTAAGTCTATGGCTTGAACAGAAGAAAAGAAATAATGAAGTCAGGAAGAACTATTTTGGACCTTAAAGAGTTTACTTTGAACTTAAATTGAATTGCAATCTCTTTGTAGGCACTAGATGATTTTTTTTAAAATTCTGAAGTTTACAAACAGAAAAATAAAGGCATGGAAATAAAACATAATTATTAAGGAAGACTTCCTTTAGAATTGAAACTGTGCTATTTGGATAATCTTGTGTACAATCCTGCTGAGGATTACCAAACCAGTTTACTTTGAGTCTTGATCATATTATAGATTGTTTCAACCTTTGGAAGTGAAAAGAAGTTAATTAAACAGAGACCTGTTTAGTCTCAAAAAAATCTCAGCTGACAAAGAACCTCAATTGTTTTTGAGGTTTCTCTTTGGCAAGATAGTATATGAAATTCTACTGAAAATGCCTTAAAAATTAATTTTTTAATTCCAATGGTAGACGACTTGTTTGTCAAGTAGGTTACAGCTGCTTGGGACTGCCTCTACATAGTAGACAGGACAGCTGAGTCATACTTTTGCTGAATTACCCTCCGGCCAGCAAAAGATGTTTCTAAGTCAGAGTGCCATCCAGAGGGAATTTGGTATGCGTTCTATCTTTTCTTGGGCTGTGCTAGAATAACAGTCTTGCTCTTTCTGAGGTGGAAAGAAGAACATGCTGTACTTTGAGAAACAGGAACTTAAGAGAATTGCTACAATCTCATTATGGAGACATCTGACTTTAGCAGATAGTTCCCATATTTCTGTTAGGAGTTTTTATGAGACTGAAGCTGGACACTAAACAAAGAATAGAAATTTAGGCATTGTGACATTTACACAAGTGAATCAAGCTGTGAGGATATAGTTTTGGAAAATGATGATTCTTGCTATTGCAGCATGGCCAGCCTTTGTTATTGATCTGCAGAACAGCCTTCCTGACATGCTATTTCTGTCACTTGTATAGTGGAAATTCTAGTAGCTCCTTTAAAATGTTTTGGGTTTTTTTGTTGTGCTGAACTATCTGGTTATTCTAAGACAACAGGTAAAATGACCCCTCTATTTCTAGTGCTTCTGGAAAAAATGGTTGTGTCTGTGGTGGGTTAGCTTTGACCAGCAGTGAAACTTCCACACAGCTGCTTTTTCAGTCTCCCCTCCTCAGCCAGCAGAGCAGAAAAAAAAATAGGAAGGAAAAATAGGAAGAAAATAGGAAGGAAAGGGGCCCAGATCCCTTGCCAGCTCCCATCACAAACAAAACCTAGTAGACCTGGGGAAAATTAATTTATTGCAAATAAAAATAGATGTCAAATTATTGATTTGGGTAGGAGGAAATGAAACAACAAACATTAGACTCATACCTGTCCTTCCCCCATTTCCAGGCTCTCCCTCACTCTGTCATCTAGAGTCCTTTCCTCTCCCACCAGGTGGTGCAGGAGTGTGGGGCATGGGTGGACCATCAGAACATGGTTCCTCTCTGTTGCTCCTTCCCCTTTCCGTTTATCCTCTGCTCTGGCTTTGTCTCTTCTAGGGCTGCAGTTCTCCAGGGGTATCTACTTAACCAGCAGCACCTTCTCCTTCTCTTCAGGTCTTGGTGTTCTCACTGCTGTGTTTCACTCTTATCTATCCTCCTCCACTGCCTATGTGGTGTTTTCTGCTTTTTTAAAAATACATTTTCACAGAAATGCCACCAGCTTGTCTTGTGGGTTCATCTGTGTCCTGTGGTGGGTCTACTGAACTCCCCTTCCCCTTCCCCTTCCCCTTCCCCTCCCTTCCCTTCTGTACTGTGAAACAGTCATGACTGTACTGAGAAGATCATTCTCCCTCTTGAAGTCCTCCAGAACCCAAGGATCGTTGTAGAAACCATCCATTCCTCATCATAGGAGGTTAAAAATCAATTATTTATTTTAAAGAATGACAGTTACAGTCTGAAAATGTAGTTTTTAATCACATTATAGATAATTTTCACTGAGTCTCAGTGATTTAAACCACTTATTTAAATCAGTGATGAACTGCATATTCTGCAAGTATAATTCACAGTTTAGAGGTAAATTCTGAGAGTCAGTGAGCTGCAATCCTGTGACCAATTTATATATGCTTTTCATACTATTAGATCATTGTAACTGCTTGAACGATGTGAAAAACAACCATTAATATGAATCTACTGCTAGCAAAACTTTGCAATGAAGTCTGGTAACTAACTAAATTTTCTTTTGGAAAGAAGAATTTAATTTATACCACCTAAATAGTTTTTTCAGACCACATTGTTTTGATTTCTCCCTATAGATGCACGGTACTTATCCTGCTTTATAGAATAACGTCTTTTATGAGACTGAATTTACTGTTTCGAAGTCCTAGGCCCCTTTATAATATTTGCTAGTATTATTAAAACATAAATGCAAAATTGTTGCTATTCAGAGTACACCAGCAGGGAAAGGCCAGGCTGTTGATCAGTCTGATGCAGAGATATGCTGACAGCAGAATATTTATTTACTATTTCTAATTCCTAGTCTGCCCCAAAAAGTGCCATTTGTTTTTAGCAATGATTCAAGCTGACATTTGCATCACATTGCATTGCATTAAGCAGCGTTATGGTCTGGAGAAATACTAAACTAGGTAGGTAGAGTGCACAATTTCAAACAGCAGCTCCAAAAGAAAGACGTGGCTAAGGAAAGGCCCTTGAGGTTTAGCACGGCTGTTGGAGGAAGGTTGAATGGAATTTAGTCTATAAGGACCGAAAAACACCATTTCAGAAAGATAAGTGGTCTCATCAACTCTACCAGAGCCCAGAGCTACTTTCTGAGGTGCTCAAGTTGATTAAATCTGTCTGAGAGACTTTTACATGCATGCAAAATGGTTATTTTCTGAAATCCTTGCTAATGCAGTTATAAAAATGGTCTCAGATATACCAGCACATTTTTTTTTGTAGTTTGCTGTACCTTCTTTAAGCCATAAATCAGACCAAACCCAAAAATACTACCCGCTGAACTCCCATCTGACCTCTAACCAGATTTCCATATTCAGCTTTGCATTAGTCTCAGCAAACTAGTAGAAGGTGAAAATCTCTTTTTCCTTCAATGCCTTGTTCCTTTCTTTCTATGGAAGCTTGCCATCTTCCAGCTGGCTTTATACTGAGCAGGTCTTGTTTTTATTACTTGCCCCTGTGTTTACCCTTGGAATAATATTTAAGAAGCTCTAGCATGAGCTGTAGGGACCTCAAAGTAGTGCTGTGTACCAGGTAAAGTTACTCAATGGTAAAAATGTGCTTAGATGCTCAGAAATGTGTAAGTTTAGTGAGGTTTTGTAGGAAAAAAAGATCCAATTCGGCTCAATGGGCAGAAGTTCAGAAATTCACCAACAATTTAAGCATTGGCTAAATCTGCTCGTTCAGAGCTCTGCATTTAGGGTTATGTCAGACGGGCAAGAACAACACATACATGCATCAAAACTCTTGTGACAAACATGTGATAGGCTTTCTACCTCTTGTACTTCTCCAGTTGATGACCATACTGCAGAAATGGGTGAGCTGAAGGCAGTGTGTTTTGCCTTTCTAGCTGCTACTGTCACCATCACTGAGCATCATGACCACTAGATCTTTGTCAACCTCATTCTGAAGATGACCTGACCAAAATAAGTCAGAGTGGCATCTCTACGGCTAAGTTTTGCAACAGAAGATTTGAATGTGAAACAGAGATCCCTTCCTCCCATTTCTCCTTTTCTTTCCCTAGACACATTTATTTTCTGTCTCCATCTCCATTTGCATTCTGCTGACTGGCAGACTGAGTTTATTTTACAAAAATGCTTTACTTTTCTGATTGAAAAGGTGGCAAAAAACCCCTATCTTTCATTGGCACAAGTTTGCCAGTTCTTGGCAAGGCTTACAGGATCAGGGACCAGACATTACAAAGGATTAAAATTCCTAAAGCAGGATTCATGCAGACATTTAGTGATGAAATCCAAAATTGTGACCTCAAACTGTATCTCCTTAATCTTGAAGCTGTCTGAAATGACTAAGACTTAATTTCTGTCAGTACAAAATCTATTCTTGGACTGATGATATATGTGTGCAGCTCCACAAATTCTGTTCCCAGATATATTTTCAAAAAACCAGAATGTCAGAGGACCACAGTATTTCAGCACAGCAGAAAGGTACTTGTTCTCATTTTCACCTCTGGTTCTGTAGCTCTGACCTGTACATGAAATGCCATCAGATAATACTGCCTACTTCTATTTAGGGAAAGGAGCATCAGGGGAGACTTGATGATACTGGAGAGTCCTAAAACTATATTTCTTTTTCAGGAGGCTTAATTTATGTTGATTTGAGATTCCTAGAGATAAAAGGTAACAAGAGTAGAGTAAGGACTCTGAAAAATAGTGATGAAAATGTTCTCTTCAGCCATTTTAAGTGCTGTGGGCCAGGTCAGCATACTGGGCTTGAAACCCAGTCTGTTATTAACTTTTTTTACTTTTTAGTTATCTCTCCCACTCCCACAGTGCCCACAACTCAGCTGTAGACTTGGAACTGCAAAGTATATCTTGAAAATTCTTCTGCAATAACTTTCATTTTGGAATATAGTTATCTGAATTTGTTGGCATGGTGAAGTTCAATTAGGCTGTTTAGAAGATAGTTTTTTCCGACTGATATAAAAGAGATGAATTTAGGTCCCATCAGCTGTGAATTCCCTTTACCTATCACAAGTTTAGGAGGGCAAAACTACTCTCAGTCTCTGATTATGCAGAAACATCTTTGTTGCAGCTGAACTGCAAAGACCAATTGATTCCACAGAGATTCATTTGTGTCTATGTACCAGCATACAGATAAAGACAACTGATAGAAAAAAGACAAGTGGTGCTATTTAAATGCATATTTCTCTGTGCTTATTTTCAATTACTAAAAATAATAATTAGAAGATTGTAACTGCTGGAATGACAACGGTATTGTTATTTAATACTTCCAGTGGTCTTGCACCAGTAAATTTCCTTTCATGTCAATTAGGTACCATGGAAAAAAGGGAGAAGAATGTTTAACAATGCGATTCAAGTATAAAATAAAAAAATACGTTCTTAGACATTGTCAACTCAAATTAAAACCTGACTGAGAAAGGAAAAACTATGCTTATTTGGAAAATGACAGCAGGTAATAATGAATTATCATAAAAGAAGAGACTGCAGTTAAAACTTGAACCTTGGTTTAAAATTTTCTGACAAATTATTTTGATCCAGTTCATGGTTAATGGTAAAGTGCTAAGGAAAACTTGTAAAACACCCTATTAATTCGAAAATTTGGAAAAGCAGTAAAGTTTTAAATGCTGTATTAAAATTCAGGTGAAAGGAAAATGATTGTTGTGTGTTCTGCAGGGTGCAGAGGGCTGTGGTTATTTTAGTGGGGTTTCTTTTGTTTTCTTTTCTTTTTACTAGACCAATGTTTCCTGCAAAGAAGCTCAAACTTTGAGCAAATTTCGTCATATGTGAAAGCATTTTCTCACCAATAGAACGAGTGTTTCAGCCTTCTGGTAATATGATCACCACTTGGACATCAATGGTGTTAAATTCACCATTCTCTCATTGGCATTTGAGTAATGCCAACTCTTCACTGAATCTGATGATGGGGGACCAGACTGTTCAAAAATGATTGGAGATTTTGCCAGCTGGCTCCATCCTGTAGTGGATAATGGGATTGGTCATTCCTCCCTGTACCTATCAGCACTTCTATTTGGAATGTCTTCATCAGATAAGTATGGAACTTTTACACTATATTTTTCAGTTCTTCTTAATAAGTACTTTTATATTGGTGCTTATTTAGAACTTCTCCTCTGTAGTTTGTGTATGTGTAACAAATTGACAAGGCACATGAAGGAAAGAAAGAATAAGAAATCCTGTAAAATTGTGTATGCTCCACTGGTGGCTGTAGAATAAAGGAATAAAACAGTAAGAATTTTTTTTTTTTATTTTTGCTATCTACTATTTGGTATTAAAATATGTGTTCTAAATTTACTTTAAAATGGGAGCAGAGCTTTTTCATTTTAGAAAGGCAAATTGTTTGTCTGCAAAACAGACAAAAGTTTCTAAGTTTCTAAATTCAATACCTTAATTTCTTTGCTCCATGACATTTGCAAAGAGCAAGTGGTAGACATGGTAATAAGCTCTAATAATTCATCATAGTTGAAATTACATTATTTAACACTTCAGCACTAAGAAATCTAGTGAAAAAAAAGAAAAAACCTTCAGTGCTTCTCAGAATGAGCAAAATGCATTTGATATGTGGCAAGTATTATGCTATGGTACTTACACTTTGAAATTGAATCATCTCTTATTCTCCTGCAGAATCTTACTTGAAATTCAGATGCTTAGAAAGATGGCCTGTAGAAACAGAGTAGCACAGATTTGTGCCTGTCATTCTGAACTTGTTCCACAAGTAATTGTTACTGGGCAGCTGAGTTAGCAGTAGAATAAAACCACAGCTTTCAGAAAGAGTTCTAGGTCGGACATCTTTCAAGATCTATCCATATTACTGAAAGAACAGTGAAACTTAAAGCTCTCCTTAGATGCTATTAAGAGCATTTTTTAAACTAAATTTTAATCTTTGATGTTGTTTCAGTTTACTATTGACCATGAAATTACTGATGCATTGCTGAAAGGAAGTGCTGTGTCTTGGGGTGGAGGGGTAAAAGGCATGTTGTTTAGGTTCTTTGTAAGAGCAGTAGCCAGGTTCTGTACTCCCAGTGTGTAGCCTCCCAGATGTGAAGCTAGCACTGATTTTCTTTGTTCCTTTTCAGAATTTATCTACGGCCATCAGCTGAGATGGGCAGATTGTGCATGCTGGGGGGCATATATTATCCTGCATCATGTGTACCTCAGACTTGCTAGGAAAATGGCCTAGAACACATAAAAGGCCAACTCATGAATGAATGAATGACAGCTGGCTAAAACTGAACTCAGATGAATTTGGATTTGTTTTGAATTCGTGCCCTAGTTTTGTTTTCTACTTGGATTTTTCATCAATACTAAACTTCCCCCTGTAGATACTAGAGTAATGCTCAGTTCTTCCTGTTCTTATTAGGAAACTGACAGAATGAGAGGACACAGTCTTAAGCTGTACCAAAGGATATTAGGAAAAGGCTTTTACAGAAAGAGTGATAAAGTATTGTAATGGTCTGCCCAGAGTGGTGGTGGAGTCACGTCCCTGGATGTGTTAAAAAAAAGACTGGATGTGGCACTCGGTGCCATGGTTTAGTTGAGGTGTTAGGACTTGATGATCTTGAAGGTCTCCTCCAACCTAGTCATTCTGTGATTCTGTGGGTGTGATTCTGTGTGTGAGAGCAATCATGTTTATACATGAAACTGCTGCTGGTTGGAGTGCAACAATAAGCTGTGTCTGAAGTCATGTGTGCTTAGAAAATTCTAGTGCAGAGCACTGGGATGAATATTCACAGAAACA
Source organism: Parus major (assembly GCF_001522545.3). Lineage (NCBI taxonomy): Eukaryota > Metazoa > Chordata > Aves > Passeriformes > Paridae > Parus > Parus major. The sequence continues at coordinate 44,285,779 of NC_031771.1, forward strand.
AAAGACTTAGACTATTTTTTTATAATATTTCCTCTATTTCTCATCTATTGACAAAACATTTTCTCAGTCATAAAGGTCAGTATCAAATCTAGGCTGCTTACAGTGGATGGAGTCTTCTCAGACGTGATAGAATAGAAAGGAAACAGCCATAACTTTATGATGCAAACTGTCTTTTACTTTGCCTTGGCAGCTCCAGTTCATTAAAACAATGTTTTCATTGTGATCTATTGGAGTCAATAAGCCTTGGTACCAGTAAAACACAGTATTCATCTATTCCCCTCAGCAGTACTGCAATGTTTATTTATGACCAATCAGACTGCTCTGCAAAAGGTATATTCATGCCAATTACATGCTGCCCATTGCATGAAATGCATAATTAAAGTTTCCTGTATTAATATTAGCCTGATTGAAGTTAGCTTGCTAGCAGACACAAAGTCAGAGGCATGCCAAGACCTATGTAAGTCCCAGAAGGTGTCTGAAACATATTTTTCTCTAACTCGGTTTGAATTAAGCCACTCTGTAAGCCACAAATTCCAAAAAAAAAAGGTAGGTCTGAAATCATTCATATGTAGAAAATAAAACTTCAAACTACTTTTAGTTAGTAGAGCATAACCTCTTGCTTTCTTTGATTTTGTTGCTAGTTCTCCTAGGTGTGCCCATAATTTAAGAATTTCATGTTTCATTGCTAATATTGTGACTTGGCTGATAGAAAAGCATTTGGCAATTTGCATTCAGTTACACAACAATTATGATCAATATAAGCATAAGGAGTGACCCTGTGCAAGTGAAACTGATTTTCTGTTGTTGTGCACTCCAGAATTGGAGAACATTTGTGAAGGTGAGCTAGTCCAGATACATATCATTATGGTGGCAATAAGTGAAACATTGAGAATTTTTTTTACTTTTCTGGATTTTATAAGGGATAAAGAGGTATTTTTTAAAAAGTTCTTATAGTTTTAGATTTAAATATTGCACCTTTAAATATAACTTAAATAGCTAGAGATATCATTCATCCTGATAAGGCCAGAAGAACATGAATTGAAATAATTTGCCTTTGTTAAAGTGAGCATATCCCATTGATTGTGCACCAACAATTATGTAATACAAGAAGGGACAATTAAACTCAGTAGATTTAAACTATTTTATTATATTGGACTATATTATGTGGTTTGTGGGAAGAACATGACACATTTAGTGTAGTAATAACAATTTTCCAACTCACAAGTCATTTAAATGTAGATAGATCTAATAATAGTCAGCGAAAGTGGCTTTCCTAAAGCTCATACTCCATTTCAGTTTCACTGCCTGGAGCTTATGAGGGATGACATTTCAACATCCTCTTTCATGGCCTTTTCAGGAATGAAGCAGCATCTCATTGAGATAACTAGAATATGCTGCAAAGAGTAGATAATGGTCATTTCTGGGAGGCTGCAGGTATGAAGAAGATGTTCTCATATTTTCTATGCTTCTTGTTGAGGAGTTGAAAATAGTGAAACTTGGCTTTTCTTTACATTTCATTACCACCCTGACAAAAAGGCACACCTGTCATCACCATGTGCAAGCTTTATAGACAACTTTTTAATGCTTTCATTAATACCTTATAAATACAGGACAGGAAAAAGCAAAAAATAAGCATGAAGATAGCTGAAGGAACTCAAAAAAACCTGAAAACCACTCTTGGAGCCAGATGTTCATTGCCCTTTATCATGAGGTCTTGAATAGCAATTCTCCTAGGTTATTTGCATGACATTGCTTGGATCACAAAGTAAGGAAAAGAACAGGAGTGAGGTTTTCATGGTCCTGTTTTCAGCAGGAGAGGGTTCAGGTTTCCAATACATGTGAAGGGGCGTGACCAGGATCCTGGTATTATTGGATGCAATCTCACATCGCTGCCAGGGTGGGGAGCAGGGACTCTCACTTCAGGGGATAAGGACATTCCTTCAGGTGGAGAAGACCATGGGAGAGATTCCCCTGATTTACCCCTTTAAGTTGAAAAAGGGAGTTGAAACACTACAGCTGAAGAGAACAATTTTGCACCTAACTGCCGAAGATTGGAACTGAGCTTGCAAAAATGGGTATTTGTTTATTTTGGGGGGATTTTTGCATAAATCTTTTCTTTGTCTTATACACTTTGTTATTAATAATTTTGCTGTTACTGTTCATTTTCTTATCTCATTGCTGTTTCAAATAAATTGCTCTTCCCTGAACCCATGATCTTTGCCTTTTGTGTACCCTGTTGAAAGGGGTAAGGGAGGTGAGTGAAGGTTATAGTGTGAGCACTAAATTGGAGAATAACATTACAAAGCCATGGCCCTTGGTCATTGAAAATCAATAGAAATTGGAAGTAGGAAATAAACAAAATTGAGCTTCCAAGGAATGGCCATCAGCATTCTAAAGCATCAAAGTTAAAAATGTGTTTAGACCTACCTGACTTGTGAGCAGTGTGGTAATTGTTTGCAGTATATTAATTTTAAAAGGGAAACAGAACCAGGATTCATTTTTTTATGTAGCACAAAAATGGGCCATGGAGGAATTGTTTCCAACTGCCTGAGACTCAAAAAGGAGGGGAACTTTCCAATAAAAAACTGGATGTCTTCCTATCTTTCTATAGGCAGAAACCAAGAATTTCTGAATTCTTGCTCCTTGGTACCTGCAGAAACACCAAACTCTATTGTTTCAGGTTATTGTAGCAAGGACATAGATTTCACTATGAACAAAATATAAACCACTTTTTCATCCTTATCCTCTCCCTTCACAAATCTATGTCTGTATATATCTAAGCATTATGCATTCACAAGATGACTTTAGATGTTGTCTTGAAAAGAAAAGAAATCATAGATAAGTCAAAACCTCTTTATAAAAGCAAATGCAAATTTTTCTCCCTAATACTTTGGAAGTGTTCTTCTCTTGTTGAAAGACACAAGGCTGGTGAATACAAAATGACCCTTCTTTTATTAACCTCTGTAAGGGGGATTTGAAACCTAAGATAAAAATATTTCATTCAGTTTCTTCATGTTAGAGCTAATCTTCACAGAGATATAGTTTGCTTTTAACTTCTGAGGTAGAAGCTGTATACTCCCTTGGAAAAAAAAATAATTATTGCAGTCACTTAACAGTGTCCACTTACCCCATGTTAGGAATTCAGATTTTTCTCAAGCAATATTTTTCTCACAAGTAATCATGGCAGGAGTTACTACAGGTGAAAATATATACTGTGTTTTTTTATTCTTTATGAAGGGGAAACCAATGGTAATATTACCTGCTTTACTAGAAAATGGCTCTCTCTTTCTTTAACTTTCAGAAAAGTGATTTTTAAATCACTCAATCTGATTGCAATAATTAATTTCATCATGATAGATTCAGCACTCAAATTTCATTAGACTATGAGTTATGTATTGTCTAGAACTCTTTAAAATTAAATGTGCAGAGATTGTGGTATTTAAAATAAATGTGTCTATACACATATTTATATCAAGAAGTCATACAGGAATGAAAATGATAAAATTGCTTTCCTTCATGAGTTGAAACAAAATGCATTAGTGTTTTTCCCTTTCAGATATTTTTTCTATTTTATTTTTGCTGTGTGAAAACACCCTCTGTGCTGAAGGTTGATACACCTTATTTACTCCTTTAAGTTGAAAATGTGAGCTGAAATCCTACAATGGAGGACTAGATTTGTACTTAACAAGAGATGATTGGAACTGAGCTTCAAAAAAAAATTTCCATGCATTTTTTCCTAGGTCTGTAATTATTAAAAAACACAAATGATTGCAAAACCCAGATAGCCAAGCATCCACTGTAGTGATATTTTTGTCTACAGATTTTCACAATCTACCATAGTAGCAGAAATATTTTTGACTTTAATAGCAGCTGTAGGTCTTAGTATCAGGCAGAACAGGTAGCAGTTCAGTTCCAAGAAATTTTGGGGTTAAAAGATACCACTGGACAACATAATGGGTATAGGAGAAAAGGTAGGTTTTGTAAGGCTATGTCTCCATTAACAAGTAGTTTAGATTGACAGAAGTGGTCGGAGAAGCATTTGTCCCTAATGACCTTTCAGCCATATTGTGATCCTCTTGGAGGTGACACAAAACAGCTCTTGTCTCATATGCTCCTGGACTCTATTTTCCAGTTTGGTTTTATACAAAAGAAGAGCATTGAAGCCACTTTCATATCTCTCTACAATGCTCATCAAGGTGCAGCAGGTGGTAGTAAGCATGAGGTTCAATTCCAAAGTGCAATCCTCAAATTCTCTAAAATGCTTATAGAGATGCATATTGTTTCATCTTTTAGTGTGTGCTGACTAGATCTTGTTAATGATACACTGTAAAACTGGGACATGTGGATGTTAATTCACCAGAAAAAAAATCTGCTAATCCTTCCATAATTTTATGAGAAGCCAAAGAAAACCCCATAAAATTACAGGTACAGTTTTTCTCTATAAAAGGTTAATTTATTGTGTAACTGCCAAAGATATAAAATAAAGTGCTTTGAAACCTATCCTTAAATTTTGAAGATTTAATGAACTTATCACTGGCAATCAAAGAGAATCTACAGTCTAATGCTCCAGTAAACCACACTATTTGTGAATCTGTTTGTGAAAATTCCTACTAAACTCATATTTAAGTGTTGAAATAGTGAACTGTGTTATTTCTGAATGAGAACAGACAGCATAATCCACACTATTTGTTCATCTGAGATCTTATTGAATGTGAACAGAATTGATGGTGCTGAATTTTTCTAATCAGAAATTAAACCTAGCTGCACCCAACTCCTTTGATCTCTGAGGACTAGCTGGAAAACAAGTGGGTTTATTTTCTGCCAAAATTCTGTACCCTAAACAAAACCATATGCTGAATTATCTGGACTCTTAGGATGTTATAAAACTGTAAAAGGTCTTCTACAGATAAGACATATATGGTTCTGAGTCTGACTTTTGATCCTTTCTGCTCCTACTAGAAAGTCCCCAAAAGCTTGTGTCTTGAATTTTCTACTTCACTCTAGGCAAAGAAGCATGCCTTCTAAAGCCATAGGCAAATGCCAAAAGCTGATTTTTAGATGTGGGATTCTGATTAAAAAAAATTCTGCAAAGGAAAGCCTTCTGATTTCTTGGAAAAAGCTACATCATTCCAAGTTAAATACAAACCTTGGACTCAGCATGCTTATGTCAGTGCCAGTCCCACTCACTATGGTGCCTCCAGAGGCCTTGTCTATACCCAGAAAGATCAGCTGGCAATTAAAAGCAAGCAAACAAAACTGCCTAAACCAAGAGTACACTTTTCATACTCAGAGTATGAAAAATGTTATACAAAACTTTAGCTGAAAACTGTTTTACACTTCATTTTTTCACAGAGGCTGTCTTGGCAAGTAGACTCCAAGTAAAAGTTATGTTAAAGAATTATGTTCTCAACACAAAACCAAAGGTATATGGTGTTGTATCTTCAAAACAAATATGATTTTCTTGTTCAAAACTTAGCAAAACACTCCCAAAAAACAATAAATAAAAGCTTCTTAAATATTTGTATGGATTCTTGGTGTAATGTTACAATTTAAATGGCAATATTAGTATACATTTTTTCTATTGTTTTCTACTGACTGTATTGGAAACAAGACTACCAGATATACTAAAAATAAAGCATAATGTTGTTTTGATGAACTAGGTGTTTCTTCAAAAGAAAGCTATTTTTTTTTTATTTCCAGCTTATGTTAAATTCCAGCAAACTGGCTAAGCTGGCTGATTTCCTTTGGGTGATGTGGAAATTGCAAGGTTTACCATAACTTTGGAGTAAGACTGATATCATTAGGGACTGCAACATTTCTCCTATGAGGAGAGGCTGAGAGAGCATGCTCATCCATGATAGAGTGGTTGGAACTAGAACATATTTAAGGTACCTTCCAGCTCTAGACTGTCTATGATTCTCTGGTTCTATGACTCTATGATGTGTAAGAGCTGGAACTAACCAAGGACACAGTCAACATGCAGGGTTTGTTTGCTGCCCCCATGTCTCCAACTGTGATGTAGCAGAACTTGCTACACGCTCAAGCAGAAGCTGCTGCCTGTGGCTTAAGAACAGGTCACCAGAATGCCGACATGGACATACAGCACTCTCTGAAGGGACTCGTTTTGCTCTCACTACATCAGGGCACTTACAAGCATGAGCAATTGCCTACTTCCTCTGGTTGCCTTCTTGCCTGGAATAATCATCCTTTGTGGCTTGATTGCTTTGGTCTGCATTGTGCTTTTCGGCACCACACCTGCTCGTGGAAAAAGGAAGACTGTCAAGAAGTTCAGGGAACCAGGAAAGATTGAATGTGATATCTGTAATGTAGTTGACAACCCAAATGTGCCTCCAGAAGACATTGAATTTGCTATAGGTGATTATCTAGTCAAGGTGGAGAAGGGGATCAGTCCTGACTCCAATGTGGTGAGTAGGAGGATTTTTATCATCATCATTATTATTATTATTATTATTACTACTATTTCATCTTCACCATCATAATCATAGATTTTCTTTTATTTGGTTGTTGCTGTTCCAAGCTCAGTTTAAAGTGGAATTTAGCTCTATTTTTAATCCATCTTGATATGTAGGACAAACAAGGGGATCCCTTTACAGAAAGTAGTGGAAATTAATAATATTAATATGTTGTTTCTTAAACTATGAGCTGATATCAAGAAGTAGTTAATGATGTCATATATTCTTTATAGATTAAGCCATTGAAAATATTTAATCAGCTTTGATTTCAAAATTGGTATTTGTATGTCTCTGAATATGAAGGCAGGCCTGACAAGTCAATTTGTGTGTTTAAAGATAATACATTTATAGCAGATTAAAATACTCAGTGCTAGTCTCTTGTATTTCCATGTGTGTGTGTATATATATATATATATATATACAACTACAAATTTATATCTTATATATGTATATATGTTAGAATGTTACTTTTTTATATATAGAATTTAATATTTATTTAAGTGCTTGAGAAGACAGGTTCATCTACTCCTTCTAAGCACCCTTCTATAAACTTGCCATATCTTTCATCCTCCTATTGGAGTTGTTCTCTATTCGTTAATAGTTTATGGCTGGAAAAAAAAAGATGGTGATGTTTGTATTGTCAATATTTTGTCCAAATTTGTATTGTCAACAGTATGAATATTAAAAAAAAAAAAAGGTACTGCTTATGTTTATGGAAAAATATACGGCTTTTTTAGTGCAAATTCATTTGGACTTCATCCATCTTGCACCATAGGTTGTATCATCTGGTTCCTTCTTGCTCAGAGTTCCATATAATGGAAAGAACACAGATCTGGAAATATTTACATATACATTCACACGTATATATGCACAGACATCTACATCTATATACATGTACGTGTACATACGCATACACATACACACACACACACACACACACAAATATATATATAGTAGATGCTGAGGTCTAGCAGTGCTGGCCAATTTTTAAACATCACCTTCGTTCTAAGGACACAGGTGCAGGCAATTCCCAAATGCTGGAAGTCAAGCAGACGAGGCAGGAAGCATTACTTATGGCACAGAAGCCACTGCTTCATACTGGGTTCCAGAGATGGTGATTGCATGCCATGTTCATGTAATGAAGCTGCCTTATCTTAATGATTTTACAGTGTGTAAACTTTGAATAGCTATCATTTGTAGGTACTGATGTTTCCTATAATGATGCTCTGTAAAAGATAATGATAAAGTTAAATCTTTTCACTTTTAGAACCATTTGTGGTAATGTAAGTCCTTTAGACAAACAATAGAAGTACTGTTCCTGGTCCATTTGAAACTACTGAGTACATTATGAAAATGAATAGGAGAAAGTTAATCAGCAACAGTAGATGGTAACTTTGCAAAATAATGTGGCTTTTCTGTGTTTATATTGCGCAGAACTCTGTAGATAAAAGAAGGGGAAAATAGCCTGGCATAATGAAAGTGGGAATAGCTTGTTTACTGGTACACCCTACCTAAATATTTTTCCTGGAAACTGCAGACCCTGCTAGAGCTCTTTCTGGTCTTTATGGCTTTTTTGTATGTGCAAAACCAGATATGACAGAAATCCAGTTGCGGATTGGATTTTTAGATGCTAGCACAGTATTAATTAAAGTAGGTAGAATAACTTTGAGGCAGTGATCAATCTGACATATTTTAACCAAAAATAATTGAGGTGAGGAATATAACTGATGTTACCAGTACTTACCAGGCATTTGTCCACCTTTCTAGAAATGAATGTTATTATTTCCTTTTGATTAGAACTGTAAATATGACTATGTTTTGAGAATCAGTATTGAATTTCAGTAAGACAGGTAAATGCTCTTCTTCTGTGCCATTACTATCAGAATACTGAAATGAACCTGATTCTTATTAGGATTTTAGATTTAATTAACTTAAGTTCATTTCTTTTCACTTATAAAGTGCCGGGAGATGTTTCCAAAAGAGCAGTTTGTGCCTGGCAGCAATGTACGGCAAGTACAACTGGTGACTGATGCCCAGGAAGACAGAAGTTCAGATGAGCAAAGTTATGTCTTGACTTTCCAGTACTTGCAGAACTCTTTACAGATCTTCCTGGAGAGAATTACTGGCACTTCCCAGAAAAGAGGTGATGTGACATCCACCACCATCAGTAAGAACAGAAAGTCCAAGTAGGCAGCAAAAGCCAAGCCAAGAAGGCAGCAAAAGTGAAGTTAAAAAGAGAGAATCTACCCTGTTTTCAACTTGGAAACTTGCCCTTCTACAACTTGCAGTGCAAAGAACCTTCTCTCCTTTGTCACCTAAGAACTAAGCTTGCGGGTGGCTTCTCACTGCTTCATTAAAAATTCACTGTGGTTAACACTCATACTAGATGTTTGCGTTTATTTATAGCTTTTTATGTTTAAATGTGATACACTGACATTGTTGGTATAACTGAAAAACAAATTCATTGTTTTAACTTTAGTGCAGAGGAAACTATGGGGAAGTCAATGCTTTTATTTTACATTTCCTTTTGAGAATTAGAAATACTGATTAAAAAAAGGATTTTTTCTTAGTGTTAGCAAATCTAAGTGTCCTTCTATTAATTGATGCCTGGACAAAAATTCCCAGTGGCACTTGTTAAAGTGGAGAAATGTAAGTAACAGGTGTCCTAGTAGAATAACTGACACTTATTTTTAAGCCTACACTTACTGTTCTGACATAAAGTTGACATGCACCTGTTTTTATCCACTTGGATACATGACTGCTGTGTCCTTTGTTTCATTTTTGGAGACTTCGTCTGTTTTTTCACCCTAGATATTTTTGTCATGATAATATGTGTGTATATATATATCTATATATATATATCTATATATATATATCTATATCTCAAATAATGTATATTGTCCTTATGGGGTTATATCTGCCTTGTAAGTAGTCACCAGTTAGGTTCTGCAGACCTCTGTTTTATGACGAATGCTCCTCAACCTCTTCATAGATCAGTTGGATTCAGGACCCAAAAATATATGAAATAAATTGGCCAATGATAATAAATTAGGAGGAGCTGTTGACTCCTTTTAGGGCAGAGAGGCCCTGCAGAGAGATCTTGACAAATGAGAAGGCTGGGAATTCACCAGCATGTGGGGAATGAGATGGTGGAGAGAAGCACTGCAGGAAGGGACCTGGGGTCCATGGCAAGGTGACCATGAGTCATTGTGCCCTGGCAGCCAGCAGGGCCAACCCTGTCCTGGGGGGCACCAGGCACAGCATCAGCCAGGCAAGGGAGGGGACTGTCCTGCTCTGCTCTGAGCTGAGGCAGCCTCACCTCGAGTGCTGGGGGCAGTTTTGGGTGACACAATATAAAATAGTCAAAATGTTATTAGGGAGCATCCATAGGAGGGCAACAAAGATAGTGAAGAGTCTGAAGGGGAAGCCATATGAGGAGTGGCTGAGGTCACTTGGATTTTTCAATCTGGAGGAGACTGAGGGTTAACTTTACAACTTCCTCATTAGAGGAAGTGAAGGCACTGATTTCTTTTGTCTGGTGACCAGGATCCCTCAGGATCTGAGGGAGCAACATGAAGCTGAGTCAGGGGACATTTAGGTTGGATATGAAGAATAAGGCTCTTCACCCAAAGTGTGAAGTTTTTTTGGTTGAACACTGGAACAGACTCCCCAGTGAAGAGAACAAAGCACCAAGCCTGCCAGACTTAAGCATTTGGATAATGTTCTCAGGCACATGGTATGACTCTTGGGGTCTTCCTTTGCGGGGCCAGGATTTGAATTGTGATGGTTCTTTTGAGTTCCTTCCAACTCAAGATATTCTATGAGTCTATGATTCACATAAGATACACATATGTTAGCTCTGGGGTTTTTCCACTGCAGAAGGATTACATTTTTTGGTGACAGATAGAGGTCCAAGGAATGTTTGCTGTGCACTGGTACTATCTTTTATTCTGTTACCAGGACCAGCAAAATTTTCGTAAAACTACATTTTTGTGTATCTTAAAAAAGGTGTTTTGTTTCTTTAAGTTGGTTTTGTCTTTTTTTGATCTTTTAAGTATCACTGAAGAATTTTCACATAATTTAAAAGACTCTTGTATTAACGCTCAGATTCCAACCTCTGTGGAAAGAAAAATTCATGCCAGGAAAATGAAAGGCTTCTTGATTAAAAATCTCATTTTAAAAATAAATGCCTTCTCAGATGTGTGGGAAATATGCTATTACACTTCTTTTTGTTTTCAGTAATCCCTGGGAAAATACTAGTTCAGATTGATCACTAGGTTATTTAAGTTTCTGAGCTATTAAAATAGTGTAGAACAGATACTGCTCTGCAATTATATTCACATTTATTTCCTTTTAAATTTAAAACTTTTTCAAATATTAAGACTAAAGACTGAATTGCTGAATGAATTAATAGGAAAATAAGGAATGATTTTTTTCCTCCAGAAACATTTTGGAACTCAGTGAAGATCATGTATGCAAAAGTTTAAACAAGTATTTAAAACCATTAAAATCAGTGCACACCATTTTTCAGTCTCAGAGAGATGTTAAGTGAGGAATTTCACATTACATTTTTTTCTTTTTTTATGGTAGATCCAACCTATCAAGCCTTCTTAGATCTGCAGTGACTACATTGTCAACACTTCACCACCTCACTTTCCTGTAGCTGGAGAAATGCTGCAATGGATGTCTTCCCCCCAGTGCCCCAACCTACCCAGTCTCAGTCATTCATTCTCCTCCAGCAACCTTTAGATTCCTGACAGGTGTCTTGGTATCTCATTATATTTTTTGTATTTCTTTATTTTACAATTCTTACTCTTTGCCAGAAACTGTTGAGGAAAATGAAGTGTCCCATCACAGAATCTTAGAACTGCTCAGTTTTGTAAAGACCTCTAAGACCATTTAGTCCTACCATTAACCTCATGATGTCAGGTTCCCCGCTTTACCATGTTCCTAAGCCCCACATTATTAGTGTCATGACAGTTTTGCATTTGGTATGCTGCAAAAGCTCAAAATTTGTTTAGATTTTTTTGGGTTGGCTTGTGGTTCGTTTGCTTGTTTTAGTTTGTGGTGTTTTGACTTTTTTTTCCCTAAGATATCTTAGGTATGCAAAAGTTTTGAAACTTTCTGAGCTGCACACAGACTTCAGTACAACACTTGTCTCAGAAGTATAGAATATAGTAGGTATAACACCTTCTAAAATCTTTTTATGTGAAGAAATGAATCCCATGCTGACTCCATAATTGCTTTTGTAAACTTGAAAGTATTTTTGAGGGGAGGTGGGTGGAAATGTGAAGAGATGAGAGGTGGCTGTCAGCGCTAGCAGTGAATGATCAAAAACTCTTCCCTGCTGAAAGATAAGCAAGAGGTGATAACAGTCTTCTCCAGTGTGCTGACACACTAACCTGATTTGCTTGTGACTGACACTGCAGCAACAGAAAATTAATCACAGATTGCTGAATATCTTGCTTATTCATCAGGATGTGGTATGCAGAGATAGCCATTTTGGACTGTTCACTGCCTATGAATAATAAGATCTTTGAAAAAAATTAGTAACTTACTTTTACCTCAATACTAGTATAACTAGCCAGTATTAAAAACCTTAATGATAATTGCTGGCTAACCACACTTGGAAATGGCCCCAGAGAAAATGAAAGCTAGTACTTAAAGACTCTTCTTTCAAGAACAAAGATTGCACCCTTTTTAAAGCAACCTACTTTACTCTGGTAATGTGTCAATGTTTCCCTCAGGGACTTCATGCTTCACTTTGCTTTCCTTCTCATTCATTCAATAAATGCAGAGATGAACATATAATTATGTATATATTATACATATTTATAAATATATAATTATGTATGTCATAAAAAGCCTTTTCATAAGAATCTGAAAATACCTTGATGTGGGTAATTTTTATAATTTTATTGAAGTTATGCCTCCCTTTCTGATAATGAGAGATAATGTTTTTTGTTATGATAGATTAAAATATTGAAGAGGTTAATCTAATGTAAAAGAAAAGTTATTTAATAAAATAATATTTGAATTCTAGATAAATTCTGATGTGTTAAATAAAAGACAACTAATTCATAATGTCTAAGACCAACAATAGTAATAAAAGAGCAAGCACTGAATAAAAACTAACCTGTGGTAAGAGAACAAAACTGGGTCTATTGCTTTACCAGCTTCTCAGAATTGGCACATCCCAATTTAACTTCATTTACTATATCTGACCCACAGAAAAAGATTCCTAATCATATGTATATTTAATCAGAATCAAATAGTTTCAGAGGGGTTTTCAGCTTTGCAAGTTGGTAGAACACAGGACTCAGACTTTTCCTCCTATCACAGAATATCAAACCTTAGCTCTGATTTGGCTCATAAAAAATGCAGAAACTGCCCTCTTTCCCCTTTGTCCCTTACTTACTGTCCTCGAGCTTGATAGCTGAAACTTTGCCAGGATGCTAACAATCTGTGCAGCTCTAAAAGGAATAGCAAGATTATTTCCAGCCTAAATGGCAAGTTTCACCAGGTCAAAGCCATTATTAGGGCTGTTAGTACTTGCAAGCTTTGATTTCCCTACAAGGTATGTGTATCATTATTTTACAGAGGACTTTCTTATCTTTCTCTAATTAATATTTTGTCTAATTCTCAAAGAGTTTAAAACTTCAGAAAAGGACTTTTAAAATTTTTTTTGTTATTGCTTTTGTCTTTAATAATTTTAATATCAGTGGTTGAGATTTTTTTTTAGTGTTAGAGAAAAACAGAAACAACCTAGGTAAATTTTTGACTTTGACCTTTATCATTTATTTTTAAGGCTTGAAGGTGCCACAGAAGGTACATACTATGTTGACTCCCTTGAAGGCAGGGATGTCCTGCAGAGAATATCCTGTGCAGTTGGTTGGATTCAATGATCCTTGTGGGTCCCTTCCAACTCAGCACATTTGATCATTCTGTGATTAACCCCTGGTACAGTGCATCATCTCTTCTATTAGACAGCTGAAGGATGACTCAGAAATTACACCGTCATGATTTGTATTTGGGCAGTTAAAGCATATTAGTAAGGTCACTTCATAAACTTTTTCTCATACTTTATCTACATTTCTGCTCAATTCATGACATATCACATAATTTTACTCTTTCACCGACAAATAGTTTCACATGAATACATCTGAATTCATTTTTTAATGTGCTTCCTGTCAAATGAGTTGAAAAAAAATGTTGAATCTCCTTGTATAATCTCTGGAATTTGTAAATCTCTAATGGATATTAAAGATACTAAAGAACTTTGATAATGCAGGAACTCTACAGATTTTACTGCTACCACTTTTTCTTCATCCTACTTATTTTTATTCCATTTCACTATATCTTTCCTAAATCCTGGAAGGTAAGGGGGTAGAAGATGCAACCTTCAGCATGCATGTCTGAAACATTCAACCATTCAGCTTCTCTCCCACCATGGCTCTTCTGGATTAAATGAGGTGAGTTTGTCTTCTTAGCTCTGTTAGCTCACTTTATTCTAGAGTGATTCGATAGATCTACACCTGGGGCAGGAACCTGGTACCCTTCAGAATTCCAGGACTTCCTGGGTACCACAAAGGCAGGGCTGGACATTAGCATACAAAAAAGTAATATCACATAGAAATTTTATTGTTGTGGTGCTCCTAACAGAGATTTTCACTTAAAAGTTTGTCTCAGCAACTATGCCCAAAAAACCTTTGAGATGTAGAAAACCTGAAATTTTGAATAGGGCATTGTTCCCAGGTTTTGGTAGCAGACTTGTTTATGTGCTGAGAGCACTGACAGGGATTAAAGAAAATAAGTATTCCAGTTAGTTTGTTCATTCTGGGGAGAAACATTCAGAGTAGTAAACTGTAATTTCATTTTGAAACTTGACTATCAAAAGCTGACATCTGAATTTTTGTTTGTGATAATTAAGGTTGGTAAATTGCACAGTAATTCAAATTTCACAGTTATTTACACCTTGGGTAAAGATCAAATCATGTTGTTGTTAGACAAAACCTGTAATAAAATAACTTTCTAATTTTTCAATTTTAACAAAACCTATAAGGGATTGCAATAAAAGTTGCAATAGAATATAAAGAATAACTACAAGTTTCCTACTGCTACTTGAATTTGTTGAATGGAATTATTCTTTGTTTGAAAAAAAGAAAAAGGGATGCAAAACACACCACAGCTCTCCCCATGGATATGCTTTTGGCCAGAGCCTTTTCTTTTTCAGTTATATGTCAGTCTGCCTCAGGGTTTGAGTAACAATGACTTATAGGACTTTACAAGGTGAAAAGGAGATTCTTTTACTTATTGAACCTAATGGGAACTTTTTGCTAGTTAGAGAATTTTTTAAAAACATCTTTCCTTCTGGAAAGTTCTAATTGTTTCTGTCCACAGCTCAAACCTGTCTGAAAGACATAATAAGTAAGGTAATACTTATTATTAAAAAAGTAATAATAAGTAAGGTACCACTGTGTAGCTTTATGGTTCTGTACAATGGTATTTTTAAATGATAGTTCAAACTAATACCAGAGTTATTTTTATTCAAATGTCTTCCTTCCGTGTGTCACACTATTATAAGTAACACTGATATTCAAGCATAGTGCATTGTATTTAAAACAGGGATAAATCATTATAAATACTCAGTTTTTTAAAAAGGGTTGCTCTGTGCTCTCTGTGCTACTGGGAGTGTATTTTCAAGTATATGGCTATGCAGTGACATACACATTCTTGCACGTGGGTTACCAGTCAGAGAAAATTATCTTTACATTGCAGATGGGGAAACTGAGCTAAAAATCACTGTGACACAATGAATATGGAACAGCAGAATTTAATTTTGAATGCCATTCTAAACTTTGTTACATTCACATTAAAAAACAAACATAAAAAAAGAGAAAATAGCCCCCCAAAACCACCAGGAACTGTCGTCATCTAAGTAGGACTGACTGTGGACACGGTCGGCCACCATGGGGAACAATTGAAAGCAGGCAATTTAATAGGATACTGGAAGAGCTGTGCTCAGAACTAAAAGTGGTTTTGGGCTGCACTTTCATCTGGCTTGATTTTGAACATATTTTTGAGAGAAAGGCAACATTTTTTTAAGCTTGGCAGCTTTCATGGAGCTCACATGTGGCTACTGACTGATCTGAGCAGGATAATAATTTGTAGACATGGTACATCATTAGGAATGACAGTGAGACAGTGTGTAAGCTCTGGTTTCTGGCCACTTAACATTGGAGGCAGAATTGTTATGCCTCTCTGAAAACAAAATTTATCATCTTTTTTTTTTTCTTTCCCCATAAAATAAGTGCAAGAAAACAGTACATTGTTAGGAACAAGACAGTTCAGAACTTAGAATTTTTAAACTCATAGAACCGAGTGATAAAGGCAAGTTAAGTTAAGCAGAAAATGCTGCTGATAATTTGGGCCATGTAGACTTGATAAAATTAATAAAGTTGAAATAATCTGAAAGCCTTTAGTTTCTGAGCAGGAGCTTTATTTTCCCTATGAGAAGCCATCATTTCCTTTAAATGTAATTAATCTTATCAGGTCACTTTTGGTTGCAGCTCAGTTACACCACTAACATTAACTTGTGAACATCTGGAACAATTATTCCTTCCTCTTGGCTGATCAGTGGGTAGTACAAACTGAATGGAGGTGTTACTAAATTCACCAAGCAGTATTGATTATATACTCTACATATGATTCCAGAAGCATGTGGGAGGATGTCATTGCCATAGTGCTCTACTGCAATCAGCAAACAGAATTAGATTTCATTGTTGGCAAGGAAATTAGCTGGAAATTTAGGACCTGCTAGACTGTAAGAAGGCTCTTAGTAATCTAAAGTGAAATCTTGGTATTAATTTAATTAAAATATATTTTTTCTACTCTTCTAATCCAAGGTATTCCTTTATCTTAGATGATGTGCATTGTTCTGAGCATCTGCCTCTCCCACACTCCTCCCTTTACAAAAAGACCATGAAAAAGCTAGAAAAAGTTCAGGGAGGGGCAAAAAAAATGAGAGAATGATCAAATATATGGAATTCTTTTCTACAGGGAATAGGTTGGAAAAGTAGAACCCCTTGCTTAGAAAAGAAATAGTGTAAGAAACTAAGTAATGACCTGTGAAAACATACACATCATGGCAAAGATGCAGCTCAAAATTTCTCCTGGTAAAAGAGCGAGGAGACAGATGAAACTGTCGAGAGTCTTATGCAGAAGGAACTGCAGGAAGTCATTCTGTCCATGATAGGTAGGTGAGCTGCAGAGCTCTATGACATGACATGTGGTGAATGTTAAAATTTTACATGAGTGTAAAAGGCTATTAGGCAAATCAATGAAATCCAAAAAGACTATAAAATTCAATCATATGTTTTTTCACAGAGTAAGTACCTGAGCTGAAAATGAGAGAGTTCTGGGGAAGCATTGCTGCCCACTTAGTTGGTCCTAGTATTTTCCCCCAACATCTGCTCTTGACCACCATGTCGGATAAGAAATATTATGCAGAGGGACTTTGCTTGGATTCAGAGAGTAATTCCCATTTCAAAATATTAAGCCTGTTGCAAGAAGTATTTTTGGGATTAGAAAAGTATAAAAAATACTACAGTCATAGAATATCCTGAATTGTAAGGTCCCAAAAGGATCATCAAAGTCCAACTCCTGGTCCTGCACAGGACATTGCCAAGAATCACACCATGTGCCAAATGCTTCTTGAGCTCTGTCAGACTCGGTGCTGTGACCACTTCCCTGGGGAGCCTGTTCCAGTGTCCAACACCCTCTGGGGCAAGAACCCTTTTTCTAATATCCAACCCAAATGTCCCCTGACACAAATTTGGGTCAATGGCTCAGGTCCTGTCACTGGTCACTACAGAGAGAGATCAGTGTCTGCCCTCCTCTTCTCCTCATGAGGATGTTGTAGACTGCAATGAGGTCTCCCCTCAGCCTCCTCTTCTCCAGAATGAACAGACCAAGCGACCTCAGCTGCACCACAGCTTCCCTGCAAGGCTTTCACCACTTTTGTTGCCCTCCTTTGGATGCTCTCTAGTACTTCAATATTTTTCTGACATTGTGGCACCCAAAACTGCACACAATGTTCAAGGTGAGGCTGCCTCAGCTCAGAACAGAGCAGGACAATCCCCTCCCTTTCCTGGCTGGCCATGCTGTGCCTGATGCCCCCCAGGACAGGGTTGGCCCTCCTGGCTGCCAGGGCACTGCTGGCTCATGCTCAACTTGCCATGGACCAGAACCCCCAGGTCCCTTCCTGAGGAAAAACAAAGCTCAGAGAACACTGCCTCAGTGTTCCTAAAAGGTTGCCAAGTTACTATATGCTTTATTATCTGCCTACAGAGACATTTGCACCTCTGCAAGAATCGGGGAAAATAGGTCATCAGACTTGAAATGCTAATCCAACAGCTTTCTTAAGTTCATAATTACAATTGAGGAGTAATTATTAATAATGTAATACTACAGCTAAATTATAGGACTGTGAACTGAGTATCACACAAATTTTTGTGCTTTATTAATAATGAGGAGCATGTTTAAGTGAAATGTATAAAGCTTAAATACAACATTGTTTTCTGAGACATCTCAGCGTAGGACATCACTAGAAAAAGAATTGGTGAGGGAAGTTGTCCATTCATTATTATTGAAGAATCAAATCCTCCATTTCATATATCCACCTGATACGTTCTTCCCCACCTCTACCATATGCTGTCTTTGAGACTTTAAAGGAAAAATTTTCTTTTCAGAATGATCTCTGACTCAGAGAGTGCCTGCTAGGTCACACAGGCAGCCTGGGTAACATGCTGAAAGAGGTGTGGGGTTTTTTTTCCCCTTGAAAGCTTCACAGCATTCCAGAACATAAAGCATGATTCATTCTTCACTTTGCAAATTTTAATTAGACAGACCCTTGGTATGTAATGATGAGTTTTACCCTTCCTGCTGCAATCCATCCTTGCTGATGCCTTGCATTCATGGAAATCTCATTATAACCCTTTTACGTTTCACATCTGGTTAATTGTCATGGTGTAAGCCGCAGCTAAGCACCACAGCTGCTCCCCACACACTCCTTCCCTGGTGGGATGGGGAGTAGAATCAGAAAGAATGTACAAATTATAGGTTAAGAATGCTTTAATGATTAAGATAAAATTTTTAAAAAATTAAAAATATCAGCAACAATTATAAAAAAAAGGGAGACAACACCAAAGAAAAGAAGATAAATAAAGTCCAAGGTAGACAAGCCATGCACAATACAATCACCCAGCACCTGGAGACTGTTGCCAGGTCCATCCCCAAGCAGTGACCAGTCAGCAGTTCCTGGCTATTCTTCACAATTTACATACTAAGCATGACATTATATGGCATGGAATATCTCTTTGGCCAGTTTGGGTCATCTGTCCTGTCCATGTTCCCTCACAGCTTCTTGTCCACCTGTTTACTGTCAGAACATGGGAAACTGGAAAGTCCTTGACTTAGAGTAGGCATTACTTAGCAACAACAAAAGCATAAGTGTGTCATCATTAATCTCATGCTAAATCCAAAACATTGCCCTGTACCAGCTGCTAGAACAAAAACTTACTCTATTCCTGGTAAAATGAGGACATTAACTCAAAGCAACAAGCAAAAAATTAATCTCTGGATGTGATTCTAAATTCTGAAATTTTGGACAGATTTAGAAGCAATGTAGTTTCAAATGAGAGCATGCAGATCAACATCTCACTGCAATAAAATGGTCTCTTCTTGAGTATGTGGAGTTGATTTCAGAAATGAAGATTTTGGCATTAAGAAGAAGCTATTCATTTCAGGCTGACTACAATAAATTGGTTCAGAATGAGCATTTATTACTTCTGGGAATAGGAAGCACTTTGTATTTATTTTATGCAAGGCCTGAATGAATGCTTGTCCCTTCCTGAAGACACAGCACCAAAAGAAAAAGAAGTTAAAGCTGTCTAAAAGCAAGAAACTCACTGGTCTCTGTTTTTTGCCAAGGATTCGTGACTGATTACAAGTAATACCTTGTTTCTGATTCTCTTGCAGCCTAGAATGCCTTCCAGGGTGAAGCAAGAGGAAAGGCAGGATGCATCATGTGCCAATCATTCTGGCTGACACAGCAACTTTATGTCAACTTCTCCCAGTGCATATTCCATTATAGGTATCTGAAAAGGCAGAGGAAAGATATCCAAACATTGTGCAAATGAGAACACTGGGGACATCTGTGATTCAAGTTCACTGTGAGTTTTGTGTGCATTTCTACTCCCAAGTAACTGCCTAACTAACATGATGTAAATTAATTTTTCACCCATTAAAATGTTGGTGTAATATTGAAAGGATGACAATACAGAGACATTATCTATCTTGTTTTTACTCAACAATCAGCTGATTAATACTTTTCTGCTCTTGCTGCTTTCATGATTAACAAATATGTGTTTATATTTTAGGGTATTATCTCCTGGGGAAAGAAAGAGGTGTTAATATTAGGAGACATTTGGGTAAAGTGAAAAAAAGTTCTGATAACCTAGAAAAAAGAGAAAATGTACCTGCCGTGCATTGCTACATACAGAAACAGGATTGCACCTGGTGCTTCTGAGTGCCTGCAAACTGCAAATAATACTGAAAATTTTGCCTAGCAAACCCAGTGTGCATATATACATAAAGGTATCCTTCTGTGCCAGCTGCTGGAATGGGTATATTGGCTCTCATTCCAAATGAGATTATTTATTGGAATTTTCTGTACTGCTTGTGGATCAGTTGCAAGTAAAGTATTAAGATCTGTTATTTTAAGGTGTTAACTTTTTAATACAATGTATCACTTGCCAAAGATTTTATACTATTTCAGTGGTGATTGAATATTACTTGAGATAAGAATCTCTAATTTTGAGGTAGACTTGAAGTAATTATTTTTGTAATGGTTCATTTTATAAAGACTACTAAAGAGGAAGAAGCACAGTTGTTTCGTGGTTTTTAAAAAGTATTAACATTGTTACAGTCTTAACTAATATAACTTTTATAATGTTGCTATGGTAATGCTTTAAGAATTGCATTTGGGTTTTTTTGCACATTCTAATTCGGAAGCCAGTGGGGCTACCTCTAAACTTATGAAGTTTTCTAAAGATCAGACCTGGATCTACGTTTGAATTAAAGCACCTGCCAATAACAATTATAATGGGTTGGTCACCTTATTTTCTTTTGCTTTCTCTTTCCTCCATCCCTTTAGAGAATTCATGATGGGTTTTACACTGTGCTAGCCTTCTAAGGCTGTACACTTAGACTTATCACCTAACAAATCTGTCATGTAAAAATTAGCCTGAATAGTAGCTATAAAATTCAAAGAAAATTCTCTATTTAGATCATAAGTCTTATATATAATGAATTAGAATTGCATTCAATTCCCTAGGATGGAAAGCAATGTTAAAAGAATGTTAAAAAATAACTACTGACATTTATTGATTTTGCTAATCCATCTGATTATACATATAATTTCTTGCTAATCAATATGGCTAAAGTTAAATAGTAATTCAAATAAGATATAGTGATCTTTAAGAAATAAAACACACTCCACAAACTTAGAAATGTTCTGATAAAATTTGCCAAATATTCTTCACACTTTTGGAGAATAAAGAATCCAAAATCACATCTACCCTGAGATACACCATGAGTCACAGGCCTCCAGCTAGACACTGTATGGCTGAACACAGCCCTTTGGGACTTGCCATTTCTCAATCCACTGCACTGCCCACTCATTCAGCCTGCACTTCCTAGGTTTGCTTATGAGTGTGTTATGGGAAACAGCAACAGAAGCCTTCCTGACATCAAGGTTAATATTGTCCTCATCTACCAGGCAGTCATTCCAGCATATTGCATAGGTCAAACAATATTTGCTGAATCCATGTTGACTACTCCTGTTAACCTTCTTTTCCTCCACATGGTCAATGACATCCAGAATGAGCAGCTGTTCCACCTCTTTACCAGGGATTGAGGTGAAGCTGACTGTTCTGTAGTGTCCTGGGTCCTCCTTTCTGCCCTTTGAAGACTGAAGTGACATTGGCTCTCCTACAGTCCTCAGGCACCTTTTCAGTTTTCCATGACCTTTCAAACATGATGGAGAATGGCTTATCAATAGCACCTATTGATGCATTCCATCAGGGGCCATGGATTTGCTGTTATTGAGTTTGCTTCATTGATCTCTAGACTTATCCTATTCTATAAAGGGAAACTTCCTTCCTCCAGAGATTCCTGGTCTCCTGGGGCAGGGATTCTTGAGGTCCAGACTTAGTGGTAAAGGCTCAGACCAGGAAAACATTCAGTAACCACCTTGTCTGTGTCCATCATCACTGGGAAACCAACTTCATTCAACAGAGGGATGGCATTTTCTCTACTGTTCCCTTTCTTACTGATACAGTGAGTAAGTCCTTCTGGTTGTCCTTGACATCCCTTGACAGCTTTCATTCCAAAAGGATCTTACCCTTCTTTGTCACATCCCTGCATACTCTGACAACATTCCTATATTTCATCAAAGTGACCTGTCTCTTTTTCCATGTTCTGAGCACTTTCTTCTTCTGTTGGAGTTTTGCCAGAAGCTTCTTGCTCATCTGTGCAGGTCTCCTGACCCCTGATTTCTTACTTACAGAAATACACAGATACTGAGCTTGGAGGAAATGAAGCCTGAATACTAACTAGCTCTCTTCCAGAGCTCTAACCTGTGGAATTTCTCCAAGTAGCACCATGAAGAAAACAGCTCTTCTGAAGTCTGGGGTTGTAATCCTACTGCCTTCCTTCTTGCATGCAGGATCCTGACCACCACCATCAAATCACTGTGACCAAGACTGCCTCCAACCTTGGCATCCACAATCACTCCTTATTTGTTAGTACAAGGTCCATGTTAAGTTCAGTTGACCAGTAAAAAGGTCTTACAAAATGCAGGATTGTCTAGTATAAATACTTGTCATGAACTACAGGTGTCTTTTGGTCGTCTTTTTATTGCCACTGCGGCTAGCACTAGAGAACAGGAACCTTCAGGGTTTTCTGAGAAAGTAAACTCCTCTAATTGAGATTTTCTGACTTTGAGTATTTCTACTGATTGATTTTGAATAACTGCTGCTTTTTCTATGCTGGTCAGGGTTGAGATTTTATGCCTAAATATGGCAAGAAAGTGGTGGTTCTTGGAAGCTAAAAATACGAGTATAAGCTTCAGAGGTACCCAGGTGACTTACAGTTTGTGTTCACAGACAGTTAATCCACAGAAGAGGAGGGAAATAATTCATAGCACCACTTTCTTTCTGGGCAGCTTCTAAATTACATCAGAAAATCACTTGTAGGTTGGACTCATGAAGGCTAGCTTTGGCCTAGCAAGGTTAATCTCCCAAGGCTTCTCTAAACTCACAGAAAGGAGATAACTTTATCTAGAGTGGGACTCAGCATCACAGAATGACAGAATGACATTTTCCAGTCTTGGAGTTAGATTGAAGAAATTAGTGTGGTGTAATCATGATGCACTGATTGGGTCATGAACACAAGTATTTACAAACCTGTGTTTTATTTTCATCCAAAAAACCCAAATTCTTATTTAAAACTATCTCTTGAAATACATGTTGACATATTTTTCACTGATTATGCCAGAGATTTTTTATGTTGTTTTGTCGAGAAACTCTGACAGGCAATACTCAACTTTCTCCTTTACTATTGAGATTATTTGTAAAATGTAGTTGCTCCAGTTTCCACTAAAATGGGCTTTTATATTAATTTATTACTATAAATAATAATTACCATAATAGCTACATACCTCCTTTCTATTGCAACCAAATTGTTCTCTAATGTATATATTTATAAACACTGATCATTTACTGTTGTTTCACTCTAATCTCCTCCAAGGAAACTATTTACAAGAATCTGAGTCACTCTTGCCTTCAGGTGCCCTTCTGTAATGGTCAGAAATAAACAGATAAAAAGAAACATAGATATCATCCTGTAAAAAGGAGGCACAGCTACCTATCACATCTGTAAAAGCAGAAATCTTGCTGCTTGGAAACACACAGATGAATAAATGACTGGGGATAATTACATTGCCAGCAACTGAATTTATCATGAGCTTTGTCAACCAAAATGTCATTCATGTCTCAAAAGGCATAGTAAATTAAATCAGTTATAAAATATTCAGCACCAGTTAAAATGCTTAATTTTTAACATTTTGTGTTAAGTACATTGCCAAAAATCAATGTTTCTATCCCATGAAGTCCTTTAGAAGACAGGTGTCTTCTATCATTAATTCTGAAATGAATGTTTTTGTCTTCCTGTGAAAATGGCCATCCAGCTCTATAGTGAACAACCAGTAGCCTGATCAGCACAAAAAATATTTGCAAACTTAATGTATTCTTCCCTTTCTGACAGCATAAATGGTAGCAGTTACAATTAGAGATAATAAGAAAAATGTTAGCAAAACCAGTACTCACATATCTCTTCTTCTCAAATGAAGCTTACCTTGAGAAAGAAGTCCGGAACATCTTATATCCCAAGTAAGCCCAAGCTGGATGATAATTATTAATTTGATAAACCATGAAGAAATAACAGAGACAAAACTTTATTATCTACCATCTGTATGAAAAAGCTACAGCTATGTGATTAGAGGTTGTAACAAAAATATCTGTGGACATTTGACAATAAGAGGCACTTAACAAACACTTGACAGATTATTAAAGCTGCTTTGCTAAAATGGATAAAGGCAAAGGCATTCATAATTAAAGCAACTGTTGTCCTTAATTATCCTCTAACTGCCTGTGTGTTAGATGTCCTGAAGGACAAGAATCTGGAGGTGGGTCATTTTATTACTTTTATTATTCTTCTGATTACTCAGAAGAATAATACCTTTGTACAAACTAAAGGACATTCCAGTTTGGGCTAACCCTAGAAGACAGATATGTAGG
This sequence comes from Parus major, assembly GCF_001522545.3. Classification (NCBI taxonomy): domain Eukaryota; kingdom Metazoa; phylum Chordata; class Aves; order Passeriformes; family Paridae; genus Parus; species Parus major. The sequence goes on from NC_031771.1 coordinate 44,310,170, forward strand.
CAGAACTTTGCTTGTTGTTGCAGCAATGTAGCCTACAGGTCAGTAAGAAATGGTCTTCTCCCATCACTGTCAAATCATATGGTGACTTCTGCATCTAAAGCAGTGGTAAGCTGCCAAAGCAGAATAACTTTCCCCAAACTGTCATTATTTTCAAAGTGGATCTGATCTTGTCAAGCACAAGAGCATTATAGACTGATGACATTTGACATACAAAAGGGAGAAAGGTTTGTGTCTGTTCTTGGGACAAATCAACCCCCCATCACCCTCTCCCAAAGACCTAGTGAATGCCCTCTAAGAGTGCTCTGCTAATCTGCCCAATTTGAGATGCACAGGGATTTAGAATACCTAAATCTAAAAGGATTAGGAGATTGCTATGCAACTAATCTCCAACTATCCCTTTCCTGTTCCCATTAACTGGTTAGTTGCTGTTCAACTTCCAGAAAGCCAGTCTTAATGGGAAAGACAGAAAGAGGAAATCTATCACTTCCTCTGATAGTTGTTTTTCCACTCATTAATCAGTATGAACACTCTGTGTTTTCATACTGGATTTGTCTGATTTTAGCTTCCAGACATTGGGTTTTTCCTTTCTTTCTCTTATAGCTCACCTTAACAGAGATTTACTCTGTAGGACATTGTGAAGCCACTCACATTAACGGTCATTAATTTTCTTTTGCATAAATGGTAGCGATTGAATTCTTTCTATCTCCCTCAGGATGACATATTCTTTATCCTTTGAATACTTTTCAGCACCCATTGTGATTTCTCAGTAATGTTTTTATGTAGTGTGAAACCCTATTGCTACTCATCATGCTTGTGTTGGTCTTTTCATTATTCCAGGAGAAGTGAAAATCACTTTGCTGTTGTTGCTTTTAATCCCAGTCATATTTCTTCTTTCAAAGTCATTTAAAGATATGTTTATAAAGCATATGTTTTTCATATTTTTTCAGTACATATTCAGCTTTTCATACTCTTCATGTCTTGTTGGCAGCTGAAAAAACTACATTCAGTGTGATTGAACCTTGTTTGTCATTGCAGGAATATTGTCCTGTCCCTTGTACTTTGTCCTCACTACTATTTATGCTGCAACCATCCTTTGTGTTACCTGCACAGCTTATATGTTAATAACTGGACTGTTAATTCACTGAGTATACTTCAAATACAGTTGAATACCTTTGGGTTGTGTTCTTCTACCTCACTTTTAATTACTATTTTTCCACAGCTGTCAGGTACACTTTTCCTAATCATCTATGTGCTCTAAAAGTGCTGTGCAGCACTAACATTTTAGTTGGAACACTGAATGAAGGTTTGTATTTAAACAAGGTGAAGCATATACAGCAGACAAAAGAATTTGTTTGGAAGGGTTTGTATTTTCAAGATGTCTCAGTCTTTCCTCTTTCCCCACTGGCATAACTCTCTGAGTCATCCCTTTCTTCCTCTATCCCTTCCTGTATCTCTTTTGGCTGATCTTGAGAGCAGAAACTCATATCAGTGTCAGGGTGATGATGGTAAGAGCCATTCCACCTCTGTCAGACACAAGTGCTCTTCCATTCTGTTAGTCAGATTTTTATCTTTTTTTTTAATATCTAAGGATGTAAAGAAAACAGTGTTTTCTTTCTTTCCTTTAGTAAGCTTGTACTAATCATGCTTGCTTTTCTCTAACACCAGATGAAAGAAGGTGGGCCCTCTGCTTTTCTGTGTGTCTGTCCCTAGGCAGTCCCCAACAGGCTTCTGTCTTGAGCTTCAAAGGTTACTTCTCTTTCACATTAAAATATTTCCTCTAACTTCTTAATTTTCTCCTTCCACAACCCTCTCATCATCTTCCTTCTTTTGGTGTCTCCCATTACCCATTTTTCTGTTCCCTTAGATTTCTCAGTAGACATAAATGCTTCCCTCAGCAGGTGTTCCTCCCTGTGTCCATACATTTACTGCTTCTCGATGAAGTCCTCCTTGATTTCTTATCTAGGAAATTAAAACACTAAAATCTCTGCAATGAGTAATGCCCTAGTCCCATCAACCTCTACTAACAAACCAGAATTTCCTTGTGGTGAGATTGCAGAGACAGGAGACAGCCCTGCAGATGGGAGAAATCTGTGACCAGTGCATTCAGCAGGTAATTATCACCAAGCTCAAAGTCACTTTAATGCTTTTTCTTACCCATCTTAGATTAATTAGTTTATTATAATGATCTAGGAAGACTCCAGCAGAAGTAGAACGTATTTTCCTTATCTGCAGGCTGCTGAAGAAGATGATTTCTGTCTCCTTTGTTAGCTCTACTTCTTTCTTCACTGCTAATACCTTCAGCTATTTCTTTGCTTCTTTCACCTCGGGAAAACTAGAGTGGGAAAAAATGGAGGGAACAGACTTCTGGATCTGAAAATGCAACAACACATTCAAGAGTTTTCTGTCTCCACATTTTAGGCCCCATTTCCTTCTGAAATTTCCTTTACTTGAGGCAGTCAGTGACTTCCTAAATTCACCACAAAATTTGATTTGGATCTTGGTTAAACTGAGCTAAACAAGAATTGCTCTTCATGGTATTAAATTAGGGGAAAATTTGGGTGACTAACATTAGAATTAGACTTTTCCATTGTACAGTTTCTAATTTTCTGGTAAGCTAGTAAGAAAAATTTCCTCTGAATTTTTGTAATCCTGGGAAAATCTGCAGTCGTTACTGAAACATATTTTTTTTTGGAAAATTTTACTTTGTCTGTTTGATGTGATATGACTGTTCTGACAACATGGCATTTCATGTGGGTTCTTTGTGACCTTACCCCAGGATACCATGAACCTACTTAACTTTAATTGAATTAACAAACATATCATTCAAAATACTATTGTGGAAATCAAGTTTATTTTTCTTTTGTATTATTTTTGAATCTATAAAGTTAGTGGGTCCTTTTCTGGGGTAAATAAAGATTCCTAGTGCCAGGCAGGAGCAACCTCTGTAATTTTGCTATCTGAATGTTTAATGCACTTGAACATATTTCCAGTTTCCTATATTTGAGTCACTTGGGCTCATGTGCAAAAATTAAACTAACAACAATATTGTGTTCTATGGATCAGCATGATTAAGAGCAGTACATATAATCAAAGATATGAGTCTTAATATGAAGCACAGATTTAATTTCTGTGCTTTTGTTCAAACGTACAATCTTGACATCTCAGACCTGCCACCAAACCTTAGATATGCCTTTCCTTACCTTTTTGCTCAATAGGTTTTATTTTGGTATCTGAAAATATTTCTGTTCACTCACAGAACTACTCCATTTTGACATCAATGGTATTTCCATCTCTCAATTCTAAGGCCAGTAATATTTCTTTAAGTAGTATGCGACATGTTTTTTCCTGATGGAAAAAAAGCCAAGAGGAGAGTTTGCAATGTGTTTTTTTTCTGAATCACACTTTAGATAAGTGCCTAGAATATTATTACATTTTCTGTGAAGTATAGATTTTCCTTCAAATGTTGAATTCAGTTATTATGAACTCATTTGTGATTAGATTTAATATGTCTAGCACTAAAAGACTAAAAACTCATACAAAATGAAAGAAAATAATCTGAAGTTTTGCTTTAAGAAAATCAATGTTTACAAAACTCTCTGCCCCTTTTTTAAAAAAAGAAATATTCTGATTCTGCATTTGAGGTAGTATTGGGAAAAATAGGCTTCAGAAAATTTAAGACATCAAAGAAAACCAGGTTAAAATCAGTATCATACCACTGATGTAAAATTGTTCAACTATGCATCATCATCTTAATAAAACTCTCAGTGTATAATTCTTAAAACCAATGATATACCTCTGAGAGAAATCTCCTGATTTTTTTCCACTTTGTCACAACTCATTACCACAATATGTCTCTTCATTTCTGAGATGTAATTTGCCATTATATTAATGCATTCTTGTCCCAAATTTCACACTCGGCAAGATCAGATTATCAGAGTTATGGGATTACTGCATTAAAGGTACTTGCTTTCAGAACCTGGGTCTCCATCCTTCATACTTATCTTTCATTTAAAAAAATTTAGAAAATTCTACTTGGACTCATTTGATATTCAAAGTAATTTCTAATAACAGGAAAAAAATTTAATGTTCTTTAATTAAAAAGTGATAGCCATACACCCTGTCCATTCTGTTCTAGGAGAACCAAAATATTTCTGTAATCTTGAAAGTCTTCTGATGACTGAAAAAAGTTATTGTGTAACAGAAGATTCAGTTTCTAGGAGCAAATTTTAACTTATGTACAATGTACTTTGCTGTCTTAAGCAGATCATTACTTGGACAATTATCTAGAAGCAAAGTCATTCTCCTTTGGCATTGATTTGTGGATAGAACAACCTGCTCACCTCATTTGCAAACAATGACATTCTGCCAAATTTCAAGCCATTTATTTCTAACACACCTTCTCCTAATACAATTACTATGTTGCTACTTTTAAAGTTACCATCCACTCACAGTGAGTAATATTATTACTTATTCAGCTGCGCTTAAATAAAATATGCTGAAAATATTTTGATACTTTAATACTTTATGTACTAGAACAATAGAAATTATGGGAATTAATTTCTTAATAATTTTTGGTTTTTTCCACTAATAGGGTGCTGTTTCAAAAATATACAGCTAAAATAACAGTGCTTCCAAATGTAAGACCTAGTTTCTAGTGAAAGTCTCACTAAGATTACCATTTTCCATTAAAAATGTCAGATTAAATAAACAATTTTACTGTTAGCAAAACTGCATAGAGACAATGGCACTTCTAGGGCTGTTGATTCATAAGCAGTCTGGAATTCTCCTTAATTTAAATGACTTCATCTAAACTATTAAGAGTGATACTTCAGATAAAGCTGTATAGTAACTTGCCATGTACTGCTTGCTGTTCAGGGGAAATACCTAAAGCTGAATAAACCAGTGGCACTTTTTCCTGACTGAGGCCCTTCCCTCAGATGAGAGGAGGCCAGGCTGAATCTCTTCAAATTCTATTTAGCTGTCCATACAAGAGGCATGGTTTCAACAAGAAAAAATCTTCACACTTTAGTATCTCCATTAGTATTTCCATATCCCTAACTTAATTGCAAAGAAATTTTTGAAAAGTTTTGTACTAAGAAAAATCTTCCAACTAAGCCCACTGGTGGTGTCTGCCAGAGAACGGTGTGTTCATAAAGAAACTCTTCTTCTAATTAGGAGGAGGAGGATGGAAGAGATTTCTTCACAAATCACTATTACCATCAATACTTTTTTTTTTTTAATTAAAATCTGTATTATATTGTGGCTCATCAGTTGCTAGTGCTATTTGACCTTATGTTTGACACAGAAAGTGGTCCAATGATCATCATACTTTATTTACTACACTTGAAATTGTTCTGCACAAGAGCAGGACTCTCAGTAGCAGTATATTTCGTTAAGTGATTTTAGTTGTGTAAAATACAGTGTTCTCCAGTACTGTCTGCTCAGAATTCTGGCATCAGGGCAGAGCCAGGGCCATTTTTTTTAAACAGGCTCAATAACATAATGAGATTCATGGACAGTGTTGCCATATGTCCTACGGAAGCTAGACTGTGATTCACTGCAGTACCTACAAAAATGTCAAAGCAATTTTCTGGAGCTCACTTGCTTTTCCCAGAAGACTGAGAACCTGTTCTATATAGGTTTTTTACATCACTCTACGAATCTGAAAATTTTCCAGTGGTGTATTTTTCTCGATGACTAACATCTGTCTCATAGCATTTCTTCCTTGTCTCTTCTCTAGGAGAAATGAAAAAGTGTGGTCAGTGGACTATTTCTGGGAGGCTGACTTTTGTTACTGTTAGCCTAAAGTACCTGTATTCTGTTTCGTGTTTCTACATTATTGAAGGCAAGGACAAAATTATCTTTGCATGTAAGATTAGAAAGTGGGGGTATGTTTTCATTTGATATAGGAGATTTTCCACACTGTAAGAAAGTATTCCAAGGAAGGAAGATCCATATTTTTAGATGTACTGTATTGTTTCAATTTACCTGACAACTCATCACTGTTGGTTATCTCATAACTTTAAACAATCTTGTGAGTAATCCTTTAGATGTCATGGGCTCAGATCATTAAATGCTCTGATTTTTATTTTTTAATTTGTTGGTGAATTGGTTTGTTTTATGTTAATTATGTCAACTGCATGGCAAGTATGCAATTTTAGGAGGAAAAAGAGTGAAGAATTCACTCAAGGTTTATGCCCTCATTTAAACACTAATGTTGGCTCCTGAAACACATTTAGCCCTTTCCTAATTCTGCCAGTGCTACAGTCAGTTCCAAAGTGCTGTCTACTCAGTGTAAGCAGAATTAGTGCAGTGTTGGTAATTTTCTTGAAAAACAAAAGAAAAATATCACAAATAGAAATTTAGTTTGCTCTTCTAATCTTGCAAGTCCTGTCATCTCTAAGTTATATATGAGTTGCCTTAAGTGATGTTCAATCATTAAACTGAGATCCAAGACAGGAATAGGAAATTTAATGCTCAAGTAAGGATGAAAAAAAAAGGAAAAACATTATTGTGCATGTAATTTCGGTTTATTGACTCCTGCTTTCATTTGCCCCACAAAACTCAAGCAAAACTTATGGAAAAAAAAACTTTTAAAGTATTAAACTGTGAGTTTCTGCTCTTTATTTCAATTGAGAACATATATGGGAATTTTAAAAAGTGCTTTAACACTCTGCTTGACTGTAAATGTCAGAATGAACTGTGTTCTCAGATGATTTATAGAGGAAAGTTTCAGACAGCACAATTAACCAAATTTTCTTAAGATTCATGTCAAGGCCTCTATATCATCAAAAAGGCAAACTTTAATCATTCTGTGATAATCATATGCTAGATAACTTACCTCCAAGTCACAACCCAGTGTAGTCAAAAAGAAATAATCAAGTCTAAATGGAGCTAAAACACCAGAAACTCAGGCATACTTTATAAGGCCATTATATACTAATGAAACTCTGAGGAAATCTGAGGAAACCAAATTCTAAATCTGTTTGGAAGCACTTTACTGATTAAAATGCATTACAACTTCAATACCTAGGTCCCCTTTCATCCTAATGGTAGATTGATCAGGAACTTATGAAGGGTCTCCCAGATTAAAATCATTGCAACTGTATGAAATTTTTGCTTCAGCTCTTGGTTCTGTACAGTATTATTTTTGTCTTTTTCTTGGTTAGCTTTTATCTTTGTTTTCTACAAAGCAGTTTTGCAGAGCCAAAATTAGGTTAAACCCCATTAATGACAATATATCTAGAGCAGTTAACCAGTTGGAATGAGTTCAGTGTTGGAACACTCTGTATTTTACAATTGTTAAGAGCTGGCATGCAAGGAATTATTCTCCATGGAACTGAGATTCTCTTGGCAGCTTGCCCAGGCACTCCAGCACCTCACTTGCAGAAGGAAGACATCTCAGCTTTGCATGGATGTTTTCTGTACATTGTGGGCATGAACACACTGCCCGGAATGGCACTGTGTGCATGTATATTATTTCTGATGTTTTTCTAAATTTCTAGGGCTAGCTTACCTATCACACTGCCAGGAGAGAAATGCTTTTGTCTTATTCAGTTATCTTGAAATAACTCTTAATTCAAACTGCCTTCAAGGTAATATGTATCACAAAATTATTAAGATTACAATAGCTGAATAGACAGACTTGCTACAAACATTTATAAAAGTCAGAGGTGGTAGAATGAAAATTCTTACTCCCTTATCCTTGTGACCTCACAAAGTCTTACCTTCTTCCACTTCAGAGGATTCTTTCTTTCTGCAGTCCTTGGATCTCTGATTGTGTCCAATAAGGAGCTTGAACTAGGGCAACCCTAAATTTAAAAAAAAAAAAACAACTTTGTATTTGCACAAATAAAAGATCTCATTCCTGAAATCCATCCAGGTAAATTTAATCTTTTTCCATGAATCTTTTTAATTTCCTTCTTATTTGCAAGACAGTTTTGTCATTCCTCTCAATTGGTGTAATTTCTTATCCTCATAGGCTTCAGTATATTTCTAAAGCAAGTCATCATTTTCTGTGTGTGACTGATGAATTATCAGCCTTTTGTCTCAGAAGGGATCAATTCCCTTCTTTGATAATTCAGGATGTATCTTTCAGTAGGAAGTGTCTTTTCTGCTGAATCTTATATTTTATAGTAGCTGTATTTTAATGAAAATACTTGACACAGAAATCTAAACAGGTGAATGGATGTAGGTCATTAATTGATTTTAATTAAAAAACAGGCATTATGGTAGGTAGCCTGTTCAGAATGGCTTGAGGTGATTAATCTGGAAAATTTTCTTCTAAAGCTACTATAAAAGACCTTTAATCTCTTTGTGCCATTTCCTCTTTCCACTTACACTGACTAGTACTGTGCTACTGAAAAGAACACCTGGAATTCTACAGAAAAAGCCCTAAATAAGAGATACCTGGAGATCTGGAGGAGTGGTCTATTTTGGGGGAAAGGAAGGTAAGGCCTCTCCCTATGAGCAAGGGCTTTGTCTAAGGGTTCTGTCTTCCTTTGTGCTTCCCTGTGAGGGGATTCTGTGCTGAGCTTTAAGAGTTTGAACACCTAGATCGTAATGGAAGGAGCACTGAAACCAAACCATTAGTTCAGTTGGTACAGTCTGGAGAATAATTTTCCTTAACCTTGTCTTCATCTGTGGAAACAGAAGCAAAGTGATAGAAACCCACCCACAAGTTGTTATTTGGGAACGGATACACTATTGTTGATCAATCTCATTTTAAATAAGCCAACAAAGAGAGCCTCCATTTGTTCACAACTGAGGGAATTTATGGGTGGGCCCAGTATTCACACATTAACCTGGATAAGGCTCTCACACACTGTAACTGGATGCTTACAATGAAAGTGTGAATATATTTGACAAAGTGTTTGATGTCTTGACTGGTATTTTGAAATTTCTCAATTTTCCTCATTTCTCATGCATAACTGATTTTAAACCCTGATTTTATATATTGTTGGGTAGGTTGTTTGGGTGTTTTTGTGAGATTAATTTTCTCACTGACTTAAAAAGCTGCCATAGTTAAATTGCTTTTTGTTCAGAAATCTCAAATGAGGCCAGGTGCTCGAAAAATAAGCCTCCTACAAAGAATTTAATTTAATTATCACAGTTACATATAAGAACACTGAGGAGACAAAGTCCACTGGTTAAACTGGTGCAAACATTTGCCTGCTGGATTTCCAGAAGTCATCTGTGTCCTGAAGAAGTTTTTGTCCTGATCACAGATGACTTTGGAAAGGGATATTTGCATTTCAATTTTCTGTTTTATAGGGTAAGAAAATAGGTTCTGGTTTTAAAATATATTGAAAACAACAGATCCATACTATGGGTAAAAAAATCAGTTTGACTTGGCACTTGGAGGAGATAGTTTTTTAAATAGTTTAACAATTAAAAGGAAATAGGGCAATTTAAATCTATTTTTAAATCAATACCAATGTGTACCTCTATGCTTGATGTTTCTAAAAAAGTATATCAAGAATTATTTTGCATTTTATTGGTTTTATTTTCTTAGGCAGGCGGAAGAAACTTGAGATTTAAGTATATTTCTATAGAGTCAAGCCTTCTGTTTCCTTAGTGATTAATTTCTCCTTGGGAAAAAGTGATCAGCTTTCTTTAGTCAGTTTAGCTGTATTTTATTCCTTGGCCTAGCCTGCCTGGGTATGTGTGCTACCTTGATACATATGTCCTAAATATTTTCTTTTTGCTATTCACTTACTTGATATTAAACACTAAATATTTCATTCTACTATTTTCTTTTCCACTTTAACCTGTGAACAGACAGCAAGCTGGAATGATTTTAAGTGGAATTTGACTTGTGCTGGGATAGCAGCCTAAGGAAAGGGAAGCTGCATTCAATGAAAATTCTCTGTCTCTTACTGAGGGAGGCACATCTTATTTGAGCTATCTGGCTATGATCATTCAAGTCACTAAGTTGTGTTTGAATAGCTTGGTCTCTGGCAAATCAGATGAATAAAGCTCTGGCATTTGTTCTCTTGCCAGATGTGAGGGGTTGATTTTTTCTGGATGCCAGGTGTCCACCAAGCTACCCTATCACTTCCCCTTCTCCTGTGGACAGTGGGGAGAAAATAAGATGGCAAACAGCTCATAGGTCAAGCAAGGCACTTTACTAGAGCAAAAATGGAATGCTTCACATACAAGGAGAAAAAATTAGAATTTATTCTATACGGGCCATCCACAAGCAATGCCCAGCCACCTCCCAGGAAGCAGGACTTCAGCTATGAGAAACCTTGCCCCAGCCCCAGTCATGGACAAGGCTGGCCAGCTGCTCACTCTTACGTTCAATCATCAGCCCTAACATGGCTAAGATCCTTTTGGCAAGGCAGGGTCTCCATCACTTCTAGTTCAAAGTGGTGTTCCCAACTTCTGAAACCTTTTACCTTTCAGCTTTGGAAGGGGAGGATTTTTCTTGCTCTGATAGTGCGATATTACATTATACTTTTGTCTGATTCACTTGCATAACGATTTTTTTTTTAAAAAAATCCATATTTGTTGAAGCCTTTAAATAATTTAACATCATACATATGCTTTTCTAAATTCACATAATTATTTTTGTTTTCTGTTATCAATTGTTTAGTGAATAAACTTGTAAAATATTGTCATGTAATTGATGCCTGTATATACTTTTCATTTTGAAACTCTTCCATGTCTTGATTTGTCAGTAGAGGACTTATTCCCTATGCAACCATGAAATGCATGTATCCAAGGTTATTCTTTCCACTTGAAAATACCAAGCTTTGATACAGTTGCTGGAGCTAGGAGACTTCTTAATTTTCTTCATGACTGCTCTTTATGTCTCGCATCATAACCATAATCTGTTTATCTAAGGGCTAATTGGTTTTCACTTTCTTAGCAGCAATGTATGCATTCAACACATAGACCATTTTCTACACAAATTGGTTTAGCAATATTGTACATTGCTGAGTTACACCAGTATATTCTTAAATTCTACATGCCTAGAAAAATTGAAACTCAGAGGAAAACAAATATATACTTTGTCTAGACACTCTTTATATGTGGAAATTGCTAACTCTGCTATATTTCATTTGCATTTCTGTGCATTTGTTGTATATTGGATGGCATATGCATTCACACACAGAGATCTACAAACTGAGAGGCACAGTTTTTACCACTGTAAAACTTAAAGTTTTAAAGCAGAGGAATCCCAAAGGCTCACTGCAGGACTGTTACATAAGGTTACATCATCCCATTAGGAGATGCTCCACCCAGGGGAGGAGCCAAACATTCCTACCTGGATATAATCTGAGACTTGGAACACCACAGGCAACCTTTCTCCACTGGATTCCCAGAGGAAGACTGGACCCATCTACACCACTGCACCTCCAGATGAAAACTACACCCATCTACAGGATCATTGCTTCAACAGAACCACGTCTGTCACTCCAGGAGGACTACAGTCACCATTTAATTGGACTGCTACCAACAACCTGACCAACAGGGTGTCAGGCTGTATTCTGACTCTGTCAGTGGGTTGTTTTTCTGTTAGTTTTCTTTTTTGTACTACTACAATTTTATTGTTATTTTTCTAGTAAAGAATGGTTATTCTATTCCCATATCTTTGCCAAAAAATTCCTGCAATGAAGCTAATGTTTTCCTGAGGGAAGGAACTTAAACTGGATGATAGCCTTCTTGGCAGACACTCATAAGACAAAGTCTGACCTGGGGTTACTGTGAAACCTCTGAAACTTCTGTTGAGGATGTTGTCCAAAGATGTGTGTGTATACTGCTAAAAGGGTAACACATATGTCTCGAGATTTATGTGGAGTTGCATCATTTCTCAATAACAAAATTAATTATATTGCTAATGTACTAACACCAAAGAAGAATAAAATAAATTTACATGGCAAGGAAGGTGGCAGAATGTGAATTGTCTTCATGGCACTAAAGATTTAGGTTCAAAAGTATGATTGATAGTCCTATCTTATGGATTTAATTTCCAGGAAATAATTTTGCTTTGTGCTGTGGCTTTGTTTTCTGCCAGGTGTTAGCTTTCTAAATATGTTTGAAGAGTGAAAATAAGTAAATAAGATGTTTAGATAGAAATAAACAGTTTATTAAAGAACAAAAAATATAACCCAAAAAATCCTTTCTATATTAAAAGCAGGAACAGATAATATGGGAAAAAAAGAGGAAAAAATAAATTTTTAAACTGAAAAAAAATATTTATTTGCTAATAGAATTAATTTCATGAAAGTGAATATAATCTGGTTTAATAAAATGAAATAATCTGCAAAAATATTAGTTTAAACCTTTGTCTTGAATTCTGTTCATCTATAATTGCCAGTGTAAAAAAACAAACAAATAAAAAAATAGAAGTATTAGCATGAGTCAAGGTTCTTACATACATTATTCTGTTTCTGGAGTGTTTGTGAACATCAATCTGTTATTCTATAATTAAATAGCTCTGTCTTTTTAATGCTCTATTACATTTCGTTATTATTTAATTTTGTTACCTCTTTTGGACTGAATTATTTTTCCTCCAGTGATCAGTAAAAATATGTCTGCATTATTCATGGATTTTATTTTTTTAAAAACACTTCCCTGTGTTTAACTATTGTTTACACACAAAAACACTAATGGTTTTGTCTGAGCTACAAAAATGAACCTTAAAGCCTAACTATGTAAAGTTGTGGCATTACCAACTTTAATCATATTTATTAAATGATTGCAAAATCTTGTACAGCTCCAAATTATTTTGTTAAAATTTCTTCATCTTCCAATCCTTTTCCTGTTATTTTCACACCAGAAAAGGTGCTTTTCATTAAAAGCTATGTTTACTTGTGGAGAGAAAAAAACATCTTCCTGTATTGCAACTTCCTGTTACTTGGTAAACATGGAAGAAAAACATCTTGGAAAGACTATTCTGGAAATTTAGCTTTCTTACTATTATAGGTGTTTTTTTCACTGCCGTCACCATTGCTGCAGTCATGCCATATGAAATTCTCTTTTTTTCCTGGATACACAAAGTAATTTGAAGCATATAAGTTAGGGAGACGGCAAATTAATAAATGGTTTTATAACTCCAACTGGTAATCCAGGGTTTTGCTGGAGGCAGTTAACTCTGGTGATAGATAGAGACTGATGCCAAACTGTGTCTTTTCCCAAGTGCTGCCAGGAAACTACTCCATACCACTGTCGAGATTCCCATCCTGTCTTTGTTCAGGAAGGTCTCTCTTGTCACCCCAATCACCCAAGGAGTGAAAAACTCTCCTTTTACTCCCAAGTAACTTGGAAACCTTACACAATTCTGGCTCCTGGCTACTGTACAAAAGTACTGGAAAGTAACATTCGTGTGCCCATTGCTAGATAAAAAATCCGGCTGAATAAATTATTTGAACTTTAAAGCAAGAGGAGCTGCATGGAGACCATGTGCTGAGCACTGAGGTTCATATCACAGTAGTTTTTGTCATCTCTGTCCCTTTACAAGAATTTAAATATATTGATACAACTAACACCACATGTAAATAACTTATGTTTATTGTTCCTTGCTGAAGTTTCTGGAATGAGCAAAATTTCCAGGAGTTTTGGTTTTGCAAGTTGTCATGTGGGGTTTCCTTCTGAATGTAAGAAGCAGAGGATGGTAAAAATGGAAATACTTGTTAAAAAGTAGCCCTACTTTAATTTAATGCCTCAAGGACCATCTGCCAGAAGAGCTCTTATAAAATCTGAAGACTGTCTATTGTAATTTTTCCACTGTTTGGCTTGACTAGTGTTCTGCTATGTTTAATGTTTTTCCCAGCTGTAAGATGAGGTAATTCCTCCTCAAGTCCGTGTTATCCATAGCATCTCAGCTTATATCTCAATGATTCCTCCTGACAGAACACATCAACTCTTTGGTGATGTAAAGCTTCTCTGAAAGTGTTAGATCTTTCCTGCTGGATGACTATTCCTGATGCACTGTGCTTCTCATGCTCCCTGTGTTAAATAACCTGTCACCTTATGGTGCTGATGTTCACAGCTGTATTGCTTAATTACAGTCTATGCTGCTATAAGTTCAAAGCTAAAAACAACAGAATGAATTGTCTGATTTCAATTTTGGCCAGCTGATGGCTGTTGCTGCTGGACAGGAAATGAGTCACACGGACACAGCTCAAGGTGTGGTGAAGGAAGGAGAGAAATTTATCTTTTCTCTCAGGATTTATAGGTTTCTGACTATGGCCAGGGATTGGATAGTCAGGATAACACCTTCCCAACTGCACTGGCCGTGAGAGATGTCCATCAAAAGACATGTATCAGAAAGAACGTACACATCTCTATGTTTACAGTTACTGTCTTGGGAAAGTCTTTAGAAACTATGTCAACAAGATCAGAAAAATGAGTTTTCAGGGTGACAGAAGGCCAAATGTGTAGCTAAATTAAATTTCTCCAACAAAAGCAAATAAGTAAACAATCTAACAAAATCTATCAAATGCAATAATGACGTTAGAATGGGAACTTAATTAGCTTCTATGATATAACCATAATGCCAGACTGGATCACAAAGATTATTCATTTATAAATCTTTCAACTATAGTATAGAAAAGCAAATACTACCGCCCTCAGTTCCTTTGACCCAGAAGAAGAATCCAGACCAGAAGTACCCAAGAACATGAGTGTATTTTCAACACAGTGCTTCATGGAAAAGAACTTCAGTTTTCACAGGAGTTCTTGACTTTATATAAATACTGGCATGCAATCTAGTGGAAGAAAAAAAAAAGTTGTTGTTCCCTAATGTATCCCTGCAAAAAAAAGGTTTTGTATCCCCACTCTGTCTATTGATTTACAGAACAGTGCAGTACTAGCCCATATTGTACTGCACAGTTGCTGTTAAATACGTTTACTGTTCAGAAAAGGAGGTACCTTCTTGCACATTTTAGTGTTGAGCATGATTCCCTGTCAGAGATCTGCTACAATCCTTTTGTTTGGTTATTAGGCAGATGGTTGAGCTGCCTTTCCAATCTACTCTTGAAGCTCATTAGATATTTTCTGCAAACTAAATGCACCTTTAAGCAGAGATCCTCGTGTTCCTCCATAGAGTTTCTCTGCCTGGCTCCTGCTGAATTTCACTACTTCTCCTGTTGCTCTGTCCAACCTGTACCTCACCTTCCTTCCCTTTCCATCAAGACAAAAATGATACAGTTATTTTTGCATCTCTAATGAACCCTGAGCAGAGTGATTATTGATCATAACTGGAGTGTCAGTTTGTTTGTTTTGTGGAGATGTTCTGACAGATGTTTAGACGATTTGTCAGGAAAAGAGTGCTCATTTGCATGGAGACATGTGTGATAATTTCAGCTGTAACAGCTTCACGTTGTTCATGAGAATTTGTAAGTTTTGCATCTGTTCCTCAGATCCTTTCTAGACTCAGATGGCTTCCAGACAAATGTTTGCCACTTCAAAGCTAAGCTCATGCTTATATGTATTTCCTTATATGTATTTTCAGGTCTTTAGTTAAGATACAGCAAAAGAACCTAATAAATAAATGGAGCCAGGATGGGGAGTTTTAATCATTTATTGATTGTATGAAGTGAGCTATTTTTCATTGCAATTCTGTGTGCACAAAGCTGTTGTTTAGCAGAGAATGATACTCTTGACAGAGAAATCATTCATTGTTAACTGAACAGTACTTGCAAACTCTTTAAAATTTACTTGTTGAGGAATTCTTTTCCATGAAGTATTTAATATGTGTGAGTTTCCAACAGTCATTATTCTGGTTTTGTTTTTCACCTTCTAAAAAAAATTAATTATTTAATTACATTAAAATTAATTTCGTAAGCATGAAAACATATCATACTTTGACTTCCAAAAATAATATTATCAAAATATAATTATAAATTATTTATATTCCAATGTGACCAAATTTATTTGAAGAGTGAATATCTTTTGAACTCAGTAGTATATTTTGTACAATGTCATTACCCACATTAAGTTTTGTTATTTAACATGAAAATAAAATCTCGGTTGCTCTCTATAGGCACCTCTGAAATGAACAGTTTGCTTCATGTTACCAAGGAAACAGATCTTTGCAAAGATATAAGGCCACTTTGATGTCATTGTAAACCACTAAAGTAGAAATCTTTAGTGTTTGTCAGCCTCTTGAGAGTAAGCAGTTTGCTCTAATCAAAATGAATATAAAATTATTCTGAGCATGTAGAAATGCAGTATTCTTGAAGCAAGCATGCTCACTAGTAACCACACATCTTTTTTTTTCAACAATGATTCAGGACCAAAAGAAATCTGATTACACTTTATTGAAAGATACATAGATATGGAGCCCTGCATATTCCTGAGCAGTTTTGTTCCTGAAAATTTAAATTGGCACATGTATAACAAGTTGAAAATATATTATTCAATTCAGCTGCATATTGTGAGTTGCTCAAGGGGATAAAACATGTTTATTTTTGAAACTCACTAACAATAACATGATTGGAACATAGTGGGGGGTTACCCCCAATGAATAACTCCTGCTGTTCAGGGCTACACTGTGAATTCAGAGTACAAGCCAAATCCCTTTGTGTGAAATGGCTTCACAGGCATTTCTGCTTAGGGGGTGAAATGATGGACTAAGTCACAAAAACAGTAGAAAAGATCTGCAGGGAAAAAAATAACTCTCAATTGAAATATAAAACCCCAATCTCTGTGAATATGGAAGGTCAATTTCTGCTTATCTTTCCTTCAGAAGTTAAATACTATAATAATAAATTCCCAGACAAAGACAGATAGTTTAATGCTTTTCAAAATTATTCTCTGGCTCCAGGAACTAGAAAGGAGTACCTATACAGATATGTTAAATCAACATTTTGTCATTGGAAATGTGGTCAATAGAAATCAAGGAAAATGCAAAAAATTAGCATTATACTTTGACATCTTATTGATATCCTGAATCTTTTTGCTTGACTATGCTGCTCTCAGTGGAAACAGTTGGATTCATTATAAGGGGGAGAAAAGAGAACAACAAAGTTTTAAAGTACTTTTGGGGAATGGGTGGGAGAAAAGGAAAATAAGAGAAAGAACATGGAAATAAATTGCAGGGGAGAGCAGTGGAAACAATGAAGCTGTAAATGACATAGCCTGAAACCATCAGCTAGAGAAAGCTGGGAGACAGGGCATGCATCCACAGAGGAGATGTAAATAAGAACCAAGCAGTATTGCAGTGAAGTCAACTAAAGATATTCCCAACATGTGGTGGGAGTGGAGACCCCTCGCTTACCATGAGAGGATGGGTGACTGTACGTGGTTGTTTTTTGTTGTCACTTGCTCTCTTCACTTTCCAACCTCCTGTTTATTTGTTACACATAAAGATAGGACACTTAAACACTTATCACTTTGTTAAGTACATTTTGCTAAATAAACACCAGATTACCCATGTTTGATTAGCAGACTGTAGGCTTTTGGTTAAGTAATGCATTTAATCCCTTCAATACCATCAGGAATGAGGTCATTGTACATATTATTGTCACAGTCTGACCTTACAGATAGGTTAATGTCAGCCCCAATACCACTTAAATTCCTTAAATTTATATGAAAACACTATTAAAAGCATTTACTACTTCATTTACACATACTCCAAAAGCACAAGAATGTTATTGATATGCTCTCTTAAGGATAAATCATTATATTAAGTATATATATATGTATATATGTATACACACATACACACACATATATAATAAATAATACAATATAAATATATAATATAATATATAATATACAATATATCATATATAATATATATCATGATTTATCCTTAATATATGTATATTTCCTTTATATTCTTTCAATTATGATAGCCTCCTGAAAAGTCCAAATAAATTACTTCTTAATATCTGATTAATTTCTTTTTGTCAGCTGGAACAGCTATCATTTTCTAAAAGTATAATATAAAAAACCCCAAAGCTATGGACCTACAAAACATACCTATAAATTTAATCTTAGGCATATAAAATTGCACCTGCATATAGTTTTTCTACAAGACAGAGGAAAAAAACTACAGCCATTCTGCTTGGCATTGATAAAATAGCATTTTAAATATTTATTTATAAATATTTAAAATGCTATAAATATCATGTCTACGATGAGTCCAGTTCAAGAGGTACAAAAACCTAATACATATAGGAAAATTTCTCTTTTGTTAGCCAATAAAAAACCAGTCCTCCAAAGATATATATTTATTCTTCATAGAAAAATTGTGAGTGAGAGATAAATGGCAAAGGAGAATAAATATTCTCTAGGTCAATGGTGACATAGAAATAGGAAGGAACTGTTGATTTGAGAAGATCTTAGCCTATAAGTCAGAAGGATGTTCCAATTATGAAAGGAAAAAAATTTCTAAGCTAGCTTTCCTACAAGCATAGTGGGAGAAAATAGCTGATGAATTTTACAGTGTATCTTTGGTATTTTTCGTAACTGGATTGTGTACAACTGAAAGAAACGCTCTTTGATCTGTGAAATCACTTTCAGCTTTTTATTCCTATTTAATATAAGAATCAGATTGGAAGGTGTGCCAGAAAATCAATGTGCGATCGATACCAATCATGTAAGAAACTCAGGCTTTATAAATACACACACACACAGAGTCTGCAATATCTGCTGCCTAAGCATCAGATATACATAAACTGAGCTGGATACACAGAAATATAAATTCTGTCTTGTAAAGTCACATGAACACCATGAGATTAATGTGTACTGACTATTGAATACATAAATATTGACTGGGGTTTACCCCAGTTTTAGCTTTTTAAAAATTAGGTATCCAGATTAAGTCATGGCTCTTTCTGATATCTGTGCAGTCAGCCCTGCCTGCATATACATCCCACCTGCCTTATACATCTATTTTATAGTGAGGTTAATTATTTTCTCTTTATCATAACCACTGCCTTAGCTGGCTGGGTTAAATTAAGCCTGTGATTTTAATTACTGACATAAATCTGAAATTTCCCTTTGGAAACAGTAAAAGGAATTTTTGCAAATGCCACATAGAATTTAGTGGCAACAGTTTATTTTTAGGAATGGTTACTCTGCTAGGTGTTCAGTTAATATGCACAGTGGGGCACAGTGGGACACAGTGAGCTAGATTAAAGAAAATCTCTGCAGAGAATTAGGGATTCCAGCGGTATGGGATAATGAGGGGACAGACCTACAACTCCACACTACCTGGAGCGGGCCACAGGTTGGCAACTTCCAGGGATCAGCTGAAAACTTCCTGCTAATAAAGATGCAGGCTAGCATAAATCTCTAAACAGCTTCACCCAAGTCAGCAGGCAGTGGAACACCTATCTTGATGAGCAGAGTCTCTCATGACATGAAGTCTATCACATGCATCTGTGCAAAGGAAAAGTGGTTGGGAGAACTTTCCCCTATTGGAATGACAACAGGTATCTAAAGTTCATGTTTCTGTCTAATTCTGGGCAAAGGAGGGCACAGTGCTAGGAGCAATTCTTACAGCTCTGCCTCTATTCTGACAGTAAAACTACTGCCAGCCAGAGATGATACATGTGCACAGAACTATGATACAAGGTATTTCATACTGATGTATAAAGGTACTTTTCCTCTTGGCTAGTACAAACAGTCAGTGTATTCTATAGGGGAATACTGGTGATAATAAAGGGAAAACAACACTTGACAGGGATTGTTTGCAGAAGAATTCCAGTCATATATGTGTCAATCACCAACCAGTACTTTTTGCTAAATATATACTGCAGACAAGATTCAGCTTGCAGCTTGCACAGTCCTAGCTCTACCACACCATCCACTGCAACAAAATTCCGGAATTCAAAAGTACTTCTTAACCACCAACACTAAAGTCTGTGAATTTTAAATACAGAAAACAATGACAATGCTAAGGTTCTTGCAGATTTAATGACTCCATTATTCTCTATCTAGTAGTGTACTTTGCTCTTAATGTTATTGGGGTATAAAATACTTTCAACAGATAAGTTGTTCCACAAGACAGACTTTCCTAGCTGGGAAAAAACAAAGTAGAGAATCTCAGTAATGTACCAGCAGGACATCATGCCAGCACTTTTGATTCTTTCAGGGAAAAAAAAAAAAAAAAGAAAGAAAAGACAAAAGTAAGGGGAGAATGGCAAAAATATACTGGAAGCAGGAAGTAATATGCATTATATTACCTAAACTTTTGTGCTGAAAGATTAGCCTACAGAATGTCATGCAGAAAGAATCACACGACATTAAGAAATGGAATAACTGAAAAGAAGATAAATTTTATTGAGGATTAGTAGTACAAGGAAATTTGAATAGAATAATCATAAAAATGCAGTGCCTTTTGCATGAAGATTTTTGTGCCAACAAGAATTTCTGATACAAACCACATCAGGAAAGTCTCTTCATATTGATATCACATAAAAGAGGGAATTCAATGTGACTAGTGACAAAGTTGAAACTACTGGTATAAGGAAGACCAGAAAAGAAAAATGTAATCATAGAAATCCTGTGACATACAATATGAACAGAGAAGTATAAATGATATAGAAATGGAGATAAACTACCCAGGAATAAAGTTAAGCTTAAAAGACACAGCAGGTTCTCAAGACAGTTTTATGGTTTCGTCTTCTTGTATGGAAGGAGTAGAAAGCAATAAGAATGAAAAAAAAAAACAACCAAAGAAGAAGACAGTCTTTAAAGATATGCTTTGTAAATTAATAAATATTTAGAGCAACATTCTGGAGAAATAAATTACTAGATCTGAGGATTAAGGATATCCCTTCCAATCACACATTTGTGTTTCGAGAAAGTTGGAAAATATATTCTTGTATGCCAAAGATGAATACATCTTTATTCAGCAGTATGTGTACTGCACCTGGAGAATGTCTTGAATATTTTAAGGTACCTGAGAATGAATCAAAGACAATTTACACGCCTTATTATCCAAAATGAGATAATAGAAACCTTGGGAACAAATTGCAACAATTATTTTTGAAACTATTCCTAGGACATGGTCTATTTCTGCTGCAGTATATGAAGCAACAGATTCCTACAACAAAAAACCCAGCTCTGCTTAGCTGGAAGCATCCTCATTTCAGATGAAGTCTCATCAACATCTGTAGGTTAGACTTGTAAGGATGCACATGATGTAATAAACAATGGAGAAATGAGGAACTGAGCCTATGGGACAGCAGCTGATTTTAGCTGTCTCCATGGTGTTTCAACTACATCAAAAATCCTGAATCTTCTTGAAAGATAGATCTTTCAGCAACAAAGGTCAGGCTTTTATTAAAATCACATATAATTCACAGTCCAGTTGAATTTAAAAAAGCTACAACTTACCTTGAAAATCAGTAATTGAGCTACTGAGAATGCTTGGATAATTCAGGAAAAGTTCACCGAGTAATAAAAATAGAGACGCCTCTAAGTAAAGTTTGGTAAAGATGGCTTTCTTTCAGTGTAAGTTATTTTACAAAGGTCAGCATTTGACAAGGGTTTGAAGTGAAAGACTAAAATCTTAATAGACTCATGACATATCAGACTGTGGTAGAAAGTACATATTCCCAATTTTCAGAAGTGCAGTCCATTACTTAGCTTACAGAGAGATCACTGATTTGAGCACAGAAAGATACTAAACTATTAGAGAATGTCCAAAGGAGAGCAACAAAAATGGTGAAGGGCCTTGAGGGCAAGCCATAGGAGGAGTGGCTGAGGTCACTTGGTCTGTTCAGGCTGGAGGAGACTGAGGAGAGGTCTCACTGCAGTTACAACTTCCTTGTGATGAGAAGAGGGGGGCAGACACTGATCTCTTCTCTGTGGTGATCAGGACCCAAGACAATGGTATAACTTTGTGTCAGGGGAGGTTTAGGTTGGATATTAGATAAAGGTTCTTGCCCCAGAGGGTGTTGGACAGTGGTAGAGGCTCCCCATGGAAGTGATCAGAGCACCAAGCCTGACTGAGTGCAAGTGTTTGGACAATTCTCTCATGGTCACATGGTGTGACTCTTGGGGATGATCCTGTGCAAGGCCGAGAGTTGAAGGTCCTTGTGGGTCCCTTCTAACTCACCTTATTCTGTGATCTCAAGATTTGGCAATTCAACAGCTGTACCAGGGCCCTGAGGGCACTAAAGGTGATGGCTCTTATTAGCCTGCCCAGAGGCCTCCCCACACCCTGGTGGTGGCCACATCACCTCAGGCCTGACCTTCCTCTTAGAATAGCTGAATACCATCTTCTTTTTGGTCCTACTTCCTTTTGCTCCTGGCTGGGCTCCCTGTTTGTAGGCAGGACCAATATTTTGTCACATCTAGGACTACAGAGAGAGCCTCTCACTCACAGTCAGCTCTGCTGTCCCAGCACAGCTTGACTTCAGGTCCCAGATCCCAGCCTGGAGGAAGCAGCTGGCTCTTGTTGCTCCCTGTGCTGTAGCACATGGATACACCTGAACTAAAACAAGAATACCCAAAAAAACCCCCAAAAAACCCAAACCTAAAAGAAACAAAAAACCCCAGAAAAATTCCAAAGAAATCAAAGTCATTGGAGTTAATGCTGCAAGATGGTACATCTTCAACACTTGCTTGTCTCAAAGAATCACAAAATCATAGAGACTCATCAAGTCTGGAAGAGATCTTCATGTAGTCCAACCATCAGTCTAGTACCACCATAACCACCCATAAACAAGACCCCCAAGTTTGAATGCTTGGTGGGACAATCTTGGCTAAAGTGCAAACCAGACTGAAACTGCTGAGTTACAATAAAGAGATTCTGCAAGAAATGTTAATGATTTGTCTTTAGAACTGTAATTATTTTTTTTGGTTTTTGCTTGTACTTCTGATTTATTATTTGCTTCTATGAGTATTAAACTAGTGTCATCCTCAGTGCCATAGTGAAATGTTATTTCATATTTAAAACATTCCTGTGAACTGCAAAAATGGCAAAATTTATAATTTTTCTCTGTTTCTTCTATAACTCCCACAGGCCTGTTTGTGAAGGTTTTATAAGTCGAGTAGCTGTGTTATGAGGTTGAGATCAAACATTTATAAGTCTGAAGATTTTGCAGAATACTCTGCCTTTAATAACAGTGCTGGAAAGGTTTCAGTCATTCATCAGAGTTTTGGTATTGGATACTGAAGAATTGATTAGACACAACAGCAGAATTACCTTTGTGAAATTAGTGTCAACAACTATCTTAGTAAATCATGTTCATGTCCTATTTTGAAGTGTGTGTGGACAAACTGGTTAAACTGTGTGCTATAAATATCCTGGTGGGAAGTCAGGGTAGAGCTATGGAGGAACATGCCCTTTATATCTCTTCAGTCTTTTTCTCAACACATTACAGCCTTGGTTCCTAGTATGTTCTTAACTCTTATCAGAGTTATGAATAATTATAGAATGAATGCTAATAAGGACTACCAATAAAATCTCTGATAGACAGAATACCTCTCATCACTGGTCTCTTGATTTGTTGCTAAGTTGCCTGGCTGTTCTGAGCTGACCTATCCTTCTGGTCAGGTTACTGCACTAGGTCGTTGTTGATATGAATGGTAGCTGACTAAAAATTAGTAGGGCACATCAGGAGGACTTTCCCATAAATGAATATTAGCTTTGTGCTTCATTGTTATTTGTTTGTTTGTTTTTTGTTTGGTTTTTTTTTTCCTGACACACTCAGGATGTCTGGCTTTGTGTTTTAAATTACTGCAGTGAGTGAAAGTACAAATAACTGAAATGCAGATTTATCAGCAAAGCCACAGTAGAAGGTGAATTAAACTAAAGATTTTGTACAAGTGCACTTTCTGGGCATTTTTCTTGGTAGGCAGTGTGGTGGCAGTTTGTTTTCACTAATCTTACTGCTCATCAATTTTTATGTTTTTAGCAGGAAGACAAGTGAATTGTGGCTGATTTATAAATCTTTACAGAGGCCTGAAGGTGCAACCTTTAATTTCTTTTCAGGTTCAGACATTGTCTTACAGCTTTGAAATGGCTACTGCTGCTGCCTAAAAGATTTAAAACAAATTTGCTGACTCCCTAGATAAGTACACTGCTGTTTTGAAGCACATTGTTCCCATGTCCATGTCCATGTCAAACTGTTATCTGTTATTAGTGTAATAGGAGGAAATGGAAAAAAATAGTTGCAAATTTTGGAAGCTGTCACATTCATGCCATCATTAATTTTGATTTATTTACTTTTATTTCAGAAGCATCTCTGTAAACGGTAGGAAGGAGATGTCAGAAAAAATGTCAGGTCCTATAAAAAAAAAAAAGAGAAGACAATTAAACAGGAGGAAGGAGATGAAAACAGCAATTTAAATGCCAGTACAAGTGACAAGCTTGTTAACCTGCACAGTCCATGACAAATAAGAACAATTGAGATGGGTGTAGCAGTGGAGGTGGAAGAAACTCAATCACGTTTTAAGCAAAAATAGAGAGAATAAATCTTTACACCTGCAAGTAATACAGGAGCTCTTCTGTGCTCTGTCAACCAATGTTAGTGCAGTACTCATGTGCACCCTTGGATGAAACATTTCAGACAGCAGTATTTAGTGGTAGTCTAATCCAGATTTTTGGAGATGTCTTGCTTGTTTTCTTTCAGTTCTTCATTTAAATGGCTGTACTCCTTACAATGTTCAAGCTAGCTGATTGAAAACTTTCAGGTATGACTACTGAACTGCTGTGAGAGAAAAATCTTTACTAGAAGGATTCCCATTAGGAGCATTTGCAAGGATGTTTCCTTCTAAACTTCAGAAGTGTCAGACAAGTATTTACTATTGCTTATAAAAAAAGTAGGACACAAGTGGGAGGAAGAAGCAAAACACCTTCCTCTATCTCATTAGTAGAGGAAAGTTAAAAGTGCACCTTTTTAACTGTATTTTTTACTGCCTTTTCAAAAAAGTTGTAAGTGAACTGAAAAAACATTTGTAAAGTGTCTGTGAATGTGGCTCTGTGAATGGTAAGGCCAAAATTTTAAGAACTATTTAACATTTAATATAAAGGTCAAGCATTAAAAAAGGTAAAATGTGCCCATATTATAGCTCAGTAGGAAGATGCTAAGGAAGACTACTGAATATAGTTTTCCATTACAAAGAAAATAAAAATTTCAGACCCAGTACTGTCCCCAACACATTTGCCTCAATATGAGCCTTTCCATTAATTTCAATGGAAATTTGATCTATCCTCTGGATCTGGCTGCTTTAGGTCAAGCAATGATACCCATCAGTCTTAAAAACCATGATTTATTCTAAAAGCAGCCTGCAGAATGTCACCAATGAAGGATTCCTTTGTGCTCAAAATAGTGTGTCTTTTCAGATGGAAAATACAGAATTTGCAGTCAGAATCAGCATTGGACTCATGCTAGTGTTAATGCTTCTCACTTCTAAAGATGTCAGCTTTTAATTGGCCAGAGTATGCCACTGGAATGGGCAGCCAGACGCCCTAGCTGTAAGCTAGGATAACATCTGTCTTTTCAACTTGCTTTGGCAAAGGAAGCGTGCACAATTTTTTGTTATTCCAAAAGCCCTTGAAGCATGAAGAACATGAAGTTCCAGTGAGCTGGAACTTCTTCCTTCCACTAATGCTGTGAATAGTTAATCTCTTATTTTTTTTCCTCTATCATTCCCTGAATATTTTTTTCCCTCTCTTTTGGTGAAGTTTTTATCATAGAATCACAGAGCAAGCTGATTTGGAAGGGACCCTCAAGGAACATTGGATCCAGCTCTTAGCACTACACACCATCCCCAAGAGTTACACCATGTGCCAGAGGGTTCAAACACTCAAGTTCAAACATTTCCTCAACTCTGTCAAGCTTGGTGCTGTGACCACTTCCCTGAGGAACCAAATCCGCTGCCCAACCACCCTCTGGGGGAAGAATATTTTTTAATATCCAACACAAACGTCCCCTGACAAAAATTCAGGCAATTCCCTTGAGTCCTGTCACTGGTCGCTACAGAGAGAGATCAGTGCCTGCCCCTCCTTTTCCCCGCATGAACAAATTGTAAGTGCAATGAGGTCTCCCTTCAGTCTCCTCTTCTACAGGATGAGCAGAAGGTGACCTCAGCTGTCCCTCATATGGCTTTCCTTCAAGATTCTTCACCATCTTTGCGGCCCTCCATTGGATGCTGTCTAATAGTTCAATGCCTTTCTTACACCGTGGCACCCCAAACTGCCCCCAGGACCCGAGGTGAGACTGTGTCACTGCAGAGCAGAGCAGGACAATCCCCTCCTTTGCCTGGCTGGCCATGCTGTGACTGATGCCCCTCAGCTGCCCCCTCAGTTGGCCCTCCTGGCTGCCAGGGCACTGCTGGCTCACACTCAACTCAGTGTTGAGCAGGACTCCCAGGTCCCTTTCCACAGCACTGCTCTCCAGCCTCTCATTCCCCAGTCTGTCTGTAGGTCCGGCATTGCCCCATCCCAGGTGCAGAATCCAGCACCTTCCCTTGTTGAACTTCTTATGGTTGGTGATTGCCCAGTCCTCTAATTTGCTGAGGTCCCCCTGCAGGTAATTTCTGCCTTCAAAGGGAATCTACAGCTCTCTCTTTTCTGTATCATTTTGCATTTGCTCTAGTATCCCTTCCTGTCCTGTACCCAGGTCATTTATGGACATGTTGAAGAGGACAGGGTTTGCCAAACCCCACTAGCGATAGTCTTCATCCTTACATTATTTAAATCTTAAAATTAAAATTTTAATAAAGTTGAGAATGCTCTTTACTCCACAAACGATGCTGGCATGCACATCTGACATACTGAAATTACCATTCAAGCAAGCTGTTTGCATATTTTTGTGTGTGAGATGCTTTAAAACCACACAGTATTAGTTGGCTTCTAACATTTACAGCTGAATAGAAATAGTGAAGTGATAAATGGAACTTAATTCAAAAGCAGAATGCAGATGGCTCTTCAGCAAAGACCAGCCTAATGCTGGTGAGTTTTTTATAACACAGGATAAACAGAAGGGTTGAAGAGAGCAGAGGAGAACAAGGTAAGATGGTCAGATGTGCAACAAACCTGAAGAAAAAAAATTGTAAGGGAGCATGGAAAAGAGCAACTAGTTGCACTGAGGTAGAAAATTCCACCCAAAATGCTGGAAGTCCTGATCACTTCCAAAAGATATTTTAGGATGTGTTTTAGCTGCTTTTCACCCTCCCAGCTTCAGCACTGGCTGGTGTCAACATTGACTACCTGCATTGTAAAGGAGCAGTGGCCTCTCTAAAACCTAGAGATCAAGAACAAATCCCTGAGTGAACAGGGATGGCCAGAAAAGCCCTTCACCCTTCTTCCAGCATAATTTGGATGCTATCCAGATCTTGTGAAGGTCATTTTCTATACACTGTGTTTCACTTAAGGACCAAAAGTGGGAACAAACACCATGTACTTCCTGCAGAGTCTGAGCTGGGGTGCTTCAGGTGCGGCAATACCTTTGAAATGTAGACCTCCAGAAGCAACCAAGGACAGTGTTCTTTATGGTATAATGTTATTACATGTGACATGTCTTTGACAGACCTCTTTTATGTGCTTTTAGCCTATGGCAATATGTTATGGAGAGAAGAATTCACTGACATATCCAGGAAAAGTAACCCAATGCATAAAAAATTGAAATGACAAGGTTGACAAGGTTATTTTGTAGCTTTTGTTGCATTATGATAATAACTTACAAATTGGTATGCTGTATCTAAAATTTCTTAGGATAAGCAATGCCTTTTTCTCCCATATTCTTTTCTGTACTTTTCAATATTTACTTTAGAATCTTTCCCCTCTTCTCCCAGTGGAGTAAAAGAAAACATTTTGTAGTTTTTCCACTAAGTACCCCTCTCTGCAGTGTTGCATTTTGTGTCCTCTGTTAGCGTTGGTGGGTTTTTTGTTTGGTTTAGTTCTTAGATTGCTTATTTGTTTATGTTACCATTGTGCCTTCTAAACCCAGGAAGGGAAAGTACCAGAGCAGGAACTTCTAGGACTATTTCTCTAGCAAGAAAGGTTCTTTGGTTTTGTGTGCACCTACACACTCCTCCTGCAAAGCCCATTGCAGTCACTACTGTGCTTTCTCTTTCTTCTCTTTCTTCAGTCTTTCCTAAATAACACTTGACTAAAAATGGAGGCATACACGATCAGATCCTTCCCTAACTAGGTTTAATAAGTGAAGAGGGTGTGTGACCCCTTGAAGATGTTGAAATTGTGATTAGATCTTTGCTTTTTTATTCTTAATAGGAACTTCCTTTTTCCCCCCTTTCATTTTTTCTGTTTGTTTGCTTATCTTTAATAGACTATATAAA
The DNA here is from genome assembly GCF_001522545.3 of Parus major. Classification (NCBI taxonomy): domain Eukaryota; kingdom Metazoa; phylum Chordata; class Aves; order Passeriformes; family Paridae; genus Parus; species Parus major. Next base: position 44,338,388 of record NC_031771.1, read on the forward strand.
ACCTTAAAATGGAACAGCCTAAATAAAACCACTATGAATGGATATTATTCACTGAATTCTATGGGCCATTTAAATCAGCTTGCTTAAAATGTTGCAAAATATTTAAAATAAGAAGTTACTAGGGAAAAAAAAAATCAATCTCTGAAATCACATACACAGAACCAACCATAGGCTCCGAGGATCTATTGGTTCCTTTTATTTTTTTTAACAATATGAAAAATCTCTTCCATGTAACACAATATGGAACTTGCTAACTCATAACAAGCTTCTGAAGCTCTAACACATATGCCATATCTGTCTTGTGCCTGTAACATTTTGTAAACAACTGTGTTTGATGTTTGCTGTTGCTTCTTTGATCTTGTAAAATCCACCACAGAGATATGAATATGTTCAACAAAATCTGTGAATATTTGTTTTCTAGCTATGGCAGTCACATTGTATCATTAGGAATTTGCTTCCCCACTAATGATGCATCATTTCAAGTGATGCATCCTCAATAATGGAAAAAATTTCACTTATGAGAGGTTTTTCAGTTCAGAGGTAAGATCAATGATTTCTCAAGGCATCATGAAACAGCTGTACAATGCAACTGCACAGACAAAGAAAACAAACTGGAAGGATTATTTTAAATAAAACTAAAAAAAAGTCTTGATCACTGTCAGAAAAATCTATATCTGTTTCAGAACAATCTGCATTCTTCTTCTGTGAAAAATAGACAACACAATGTATATGTACTAAAATATCGATATCTGAAAATATTTCATACTCCCTTTTTGTACTCACATATGGTATGTCTTAACTCTCAGTCAGCAAAGGAATTTTCTTTATACAAGATGGTTTTCTAACCTAAGTGTGTTAGGTTTTTGGTTTCCAAACCTCCACTACTGGTATAAATGATAACACTAGTAAAAACATGTGGAAATTCACCTTTCTGTTATGCTTAGGGTTGTACATGTAGATAATGCTCTGAAGGAGGAGGGAATTGCCTAACTGTGGCAATTATGCAGGATGTGTGACCTCCCTCAGAAACCTCAAACAGCCTGAAATCTCTGCAGGAGTTTGTGTTTCCCACAGCCTGCTGAGGAGCTGATGGGAGGCAACCAGAGGGGAAGTGAGGATGGAGCAGGAAGAGGAAGACTATGGGAAGCAATCAGCACATTGCTCTTCCTGGACTTGTGGAAACACCAGGGTCTCTCTGGCAGGAATTATAACTGGAATTCATGGAATGTTTTCTTCTGACTGAGCGAGGACTGTTAACACTACGTGTCTGTGTAGCACACTGTACTATTTAAGGGTGAAAGCTAAAGAAATTTCAAGTACTAGATACAATGTTAGAAAGGCAAAAGTGATAAAATGATAAGTATATTTCAGCATAGTCTCCAAATGGAAGCATAATTATAGATATATATTTCTTAACCTAATTTTCATTAATTCTTTCTATTTAGAAGATAGATTTATATTTAAATACTAGTTTTCAATAAACAGTAGCATATTTTTACTCCTATCAAGCAGGAAAGTTTGATCCAATCCTTCTTAGATTAAATTCTTAGGATGCATATGAATTATTCTTTTAAAATCTGTTGTTTGTTGCAAATAGAACAACTCTGCTTCTCCATATTAAGGTTATGCTTGAGGCACCTTACTTAATTTTATTGCAATTGTCCAGTGCTGAACAATGTTTTACCAAAAAAAAATAAAAAAGGGAAAGAAAAGTTAGTGAGGTAGTGACAAAAATCTTCCATGTTTTTTTCAAAAACATGATGTGTTTGAACCTTCTCATTAGAGTATTGTCCAGATGCTTTGTCTAGTTTGAATGGTTTCTGCAATACTGCACTGGAAGCATTGGTGATTTTATGTAAAGTAATTATTGAAAAAGAGTTCTATGTGATTCTTCTATGCAGCAAAGATTAGTTTAAAGTAAACAATGGAGACATGAATACTGAAGGGCAGCTCCCATCCCTGAGACAGAAGGTTGTGACAAATTAAGAACATAATAAAGATAATGATTTAGAAAATAAAGTTTTGTGTCTATAAGTTTTTTTTTATGTAGTATTATATTTCAGATAATTCCAGCAGAATTTAGAAGATGTCTATTTTGCATCAGTACATTTATTTTGAAAATGTGAAACAACTCAACTTTTAACAAGAATTCAAGCTGAATATACCAGCGTTGGTCTGATGCTTTTAATTTTAGTGTAAGTGCTCCTGATTTGAGGAATGGAAATAGATAGCAATGGTGAACAGGATTTTTATTAAGCCTGGAGCTTTCAAGCTTACAAGAATACAGTTATTCTTGAAGGAGTGGGTAAGATTCAAATGGCATGGGCACCACAAATTCCCTCCTAAGGTCCGGTGAGCATCTTCAGAGCTGGAGAAAAAAGATACCACCATTTATATTATTCTTCATGGGAGATTTCATGAGATTTAGCTTAGCAGTAGTGTGTCTTTCTGAACTGAATACAGAACTAGCTTGTTCTGATATAGTGGCTTCCAGTAAAAAATATTCCTAATGTTGCCTTTAGATCAGGTGTTGTCAGCCTGAGGTAACTGCATGAGGGAGAAAAATTATGCTGAATAGAGATCAAATATGGTGGTGGAGTTAACTTTTAAAAACTTATGTGGAGGATAAGGTGGGCCTACTTTCATTGAGAATTAATAACTTGAAGAAAAACTGACTACAGAATGAGGCAAACACATGGGTGATGGCAGCCAAGAGAGTTTAAAGTGGACATCAATCATGTAATACTGAGTGTTCTGTAAATATATTGCAGTGTGGGGGAAACTATCTGTAATGAAGAAATTTCTCTAGTGAATAATCTCTAGATTATACTAAACAGTGTGTATTTATGCAATGGTGCTGCAAGTGGCCTCTGGGAGCTCTTACCAACCTTCGTACCCATTCATGCTCTCTTAAGGATGTCACCACCTTGGGCTGCTATCCAGCAGTTTGTGTGAGAATAACTTTGTGCTCTATTGAAGCAAGGAACACTACAGAAACAGCAGAAATATTTGGAAAAACTGTGCTGGAACATCCAAAGGGTGAGAGCTGTGAAAATTCAACATGTTTGTTAAATAGGTCTCCTCTTGTCTGAGTCAGAAAATCTGCCAACTGCCACAAATACATGGCACAGAGACTTCAAAGATATTAATACTGTTAATTTCTCACTAAGCATGGAGATACCTGCAATTTTCCCAAAGAAAAACGATGGTAGGAAAATGTTTAACCTTCATTCATGGTTCAGCAGGAGCTGTGGGGATATGCTTTGATTTAGCAATGATCTAGCTCAGTGCTTCCTAAGTTGGTGGTATCTAAACCTTACAAACAAGCTTTTAATTATCTTGTGGCAATATTTCTTCACACTGGTATTATAAACAAAAGGAGGTTTAGAAATGCATGAGAATATCTGGAAAAGCTTGGGTAACTTTCATTGCATCTATGACTGATTTAAGAGCATTTAAAATAGCAAGTAGATTTTAAATTTAGTAAAATTATAATATTTTATTTTATATTTAACTTAACAAGGGATATATAATTTGTGTTAATTTCATGCAAATAATTTTTCAGTATATTTGTTAATATTGCATATAAGTGGATAACATACTAAGCATGTTTTGGTATTTTGAGTGAAATGATGAGAGATGAAGCTGCATGGAGACCATGTAACTTGTGAAATGTAAAAATTTAATATTTCTCAAATCAAGTCACCTCCAACTCTTGCACGTTAGCATGGAACTGCCTAAAAGGAACAATTATACAGAAATCCCCAGGACCCTCTCCAGGAACTCAACATACTGAAGTGCCTTTCTGCAGTGCCTGTACCCTAATACAGGCAGTATGGAGAATAAACACACTGACTTAAAGAGCTGTGTGCAGTTGCAGGGCTACGGATTTTTTGGGATCACAAAGGTGTTGTGGGATGACTTCCATTACCAGAATGTTGTAATTCAATAAACTACAATGAAATGGCTCAAGAGGTAAATGAGGGGAGAGCAATGGGTATTGACTACCTAGACTTCAGTGAGGACTTTGACACTGTTGCTCACAGACAAGCTGTTAAAATATGGGCTGGATAAGGATAGAGTGAGGTGACTGAAAATTACCTAAAAATCCAAGTCCAGAGAGTGGTGGCACAAAGACTATCAGGAGGCCAGTGACTAGTGATTTATCCAGGGGTCAGTGTTAGGTTCAATCCTGTTTAACATCTTCATCATGGGCCTGCTGATGACACTGGAGCTGGAATTAGAGGATGATAAGCCAGGGGGTCATGCTGCCATCCAGCAGGACGCTGACAGGTAGGGAGAAATGGGCTGAAATGAGTTTCATGTGCTTCAGCCAGAAGAAGTGTGAAATCCTAGAGCTGGTAGGAAACAATGCCAGGCACCAATAAATTCTGGAGGCCATGCAGCTGGGAATCAGCTTCACAGAAAAGGTACTGGGGGCCCTTGTGGGCACCAGGCTTCACATCGTCTGGCAATGTGCCCTTACCACAAAAATGGTGTAAGATGCTTTGGGCTGCATTAAAAAAGATTTGTCAGCAGGTTGAGATTGGTGATCCTTCCCCTCTACCAGGCACTGGAGGCCACACCTGGAGTTCTGTGTTCAGTTATTGGCTCCCAGTGTAAGAGAGACATGGACATACTGGAAAGAATGCAACAAAAGGCCACAAAAATGATGAAAAGGCTGGATCATCCTTCTTATCAGGAAAGACTGAGAGACCTGGAACAGTTTAGACTGGAGAAGAGAAGCCTCAGAAGGGAACTTAGTATTATACATAGATAATCTGATAGGAAGGTGCAAAGAGGACAAAGCTAAGTTCTTTTCAGTGCTGCCCAGTGATAGGACAACAGGCAACAGACACCAATTACAAATACACAGGATGTTCCCACTGAACATCAGGAAACACTTTTTTTACTGTAAGCATGACTGAGCACTTGCACAGACTGCCCAGCAGGTCGTGAAGCCCGTGCCCTTGGAGATTTTCAAATACCACCTGGATGTGGGCAATCATACCTAGATGGTCCTGCTAGAGCAAGGGGTTTTTAGCAGGTGGACTCCTCAGATCTCCTAACTTCATCCAGCCTGTGAATCTGTGACAATACTGTGTCATCACAATTTCTATGATAGTATTTTATGAGAGTAAAATATCTGAAAATAAAATAGGATCATTCAAATAGATTATAATGAATCAGTGATTGAGATGATTATAAATAGCATACTGGGAAGTCAAAGTAGTTTTTCTGTAAATGAGGTCTCTGAGGAATTTTCATGTTGCCAAGACAGATTTGTTGTGTGCATCATAAATACTCAAGTTCTAGTTTGTAAGAAACTAATAGATTTTTGTAATAAAAACTGTTTAACATATGGCTTGTTCTTTAGATCATGAAGGATACCGTATCTTGTCTACTATTTTATTATTTTTTTTTATTTTTTGTTATGACAAGACCCCTTACAAAATATATGGAGTTACTCTCTTTTTATCTAGCAGGTACTAAAAGAAAAAAAAAAATTAGTCCTACAGACTCAGTGTAGGTAGTTAAACCTCTGTGCATCATAGACATTCACTCAAACACTGCAGTTTTTTGTATTATAATGATACTCTCTTTATAAATGCTTTGACATGCAGAGAAATACTTAACTACTGGCATCTGAGCTACTATCTGCTGAGATGCTCTTATTTTTCTTATTTATGCTGAGATCACTTTATATCTGTCAGACAGCATGAAGTAGGCACATTACATTTGTATTCATTTTCAGGCTTCTTATCACTGCCAAGTTGTTGAAAAGTTCCCTCAGTTTTGATCCAAACTCAAAAGTCCTGCCAGGCGTAAAAAATACTTAATGGGAATCAGTCACAATGCAGATATCATCCTTTAATATTGGGCTGAATTTTGAGAAAAAAAAATGTATTGCAAGTCCAACTGGATTTCCTTGTGAACCAGCTTACATGAGGGATGAAGTACATCTATTGTGATAGCAAGTTTGGGTGGGTACTGTACAATATAGTCTTGAGGGCTTTGTTTTACATCTGAAGCTTTGTTTTCTGTGAAATTCCTAACAGAATATTGAAGCAAAATTGGTGGACATTGAACTATGCAGGCAGGACAGGCTTGTAAACCTGCATGTTTTATCTAGAAAGATAGGGCTATGTTAGTTTGGTCTTTCATAACTATTTTATGAAATACTTGCTATTAGAAGAAAATTTTCCAAGGGATATTATCTTTAAAAAGTGAGTTTCAATATAGTGCACAGAACAGTATGGATGAGGCTTGTGAATAAACCATATCAACATACATAGCTCTAATGGCATAAACAGGGAAAAGTGTCTGAATTCTTGAAGACAGTTAGGTATGATGTAAAACATATTTGATATTCCCCAAGCTGGAACAGGATCCACATTTCAAATCATGGAAAGTAACACTATGAACTTTCACAGCAATTAAAAGTTGCACATTAGTAAACAAACTTGGATGTAAGGAATCTAATTTTCATAATAATTTAATTCATTAAAACATAAGGGTTAGGAGATAAAAAAAGAAAAATGTTACATAATTCAGTAGGTATTTAAACAAACTTGGATGCTCGTCTCAGTAGCAAAATGAAAATGCTCGAAAAAGAAGAAACAAACTAAAACTACCATATAATTTTGTCCTAGATCTTCCCAGATCTATTAATTTCACTGCTATAGGTGTCCGTATTCTCATTCCTAATGAGATCTGAGCTTGTGCAAACATTCTGGTACTGCTAGACTTTTTCATCTGCTTTTTATTATCTGTTCAGGTATATCAAATTTCTGCTTCAAAGAAAATATACTTTATGCTCTCTCCATAACTTTCTTCAGCATGTAGAAGACATATACGCTAATGATTGATTATTTGAGGATCAAATATATGTCCAATTGTATGATTTCGAACCAGGTTTTAAGAGACTGAGTGCTTTTTGATGTTTGTGTTACTTAGAGCTCTGGGCAGCACCAGTCACTGTTGTTCATAAGATGGATGGCTGTAACTGCTATTATGTCTACTGTGTGCAGTTTCAGAGAGCCACTAATATAAATGTTGTATGGTTTATTGCTTCATGGAAAAATGAGCCTCTTAATGCAGCATGGCTCTGGTTATTTTTCATTACCTGAAATACTGTGGAAGAGCTTGTATGTCTAATGAGAATTATAGATTCAGTGCAGAGTGTACAAAATATAATTATCACTGTTTCCAGACTTAAAAGGGTCTTATTCATCATGTGCAAAAATATTCAAGGAACATTAAGAAACTTTGTTCCTACTTATTACACTGACTGCACAGAAAAATGCATAATTAATGAAGGAAACCTAAATTTTCTTATTTCCATAGGTCTTTATAGAACCATTTGTATGACAGTGAATGAACATGAAGCTTGGCGTGACAGAACCTTGTATCTATACACAACTATTGTCTATTTTCCTCTTTCTATACCTGTCTGTAGCCATGTGCAATGGAAGTTAACAAATACAATTTTGTCTTCCATTTTGTAGTAATGTGGTAAATGAAGACTTTAGATCAGAATCTAAATATCTTCTAAATGTATAGAAACTGCAAAACGCTGGGAAAAAAAGTATAATATTTTGTCTATTGTTTAAGTGGAGTGGTTGGTTTTTAAACTTGGCTTTTCCTCTATAAAAATGAATTAATCCAGAAATATGACTGTCTATATCTATGTATGTGCTTTACATGACCACTTCTCAGATGAGAATAAGTAACAGATACTTATCATGTTCTGGAGTTATAGTTAGCATTATGGCCCTATCCTAGACTTTTTAGGAAAAATCCAAAGGACTTACATATCTTTATATATTTTCATAGTAAAATGGTACATACAAAAAATGGAAAAAACTCATAGATCTTGCGAGAGTATTTTTTAAATATATTTAGATATATTAAATATATATAAAATATAAATATATATAAATATATTAAATATATATATTCAATTATGTGCCAATCTTGGATTGGATGTGACACAAATTTCCACATATTCAGTCATGGACAGCAGATTTTCAGAAACACTAGAACAAAAAGACCTTAAAATGTTTAGCTGGGTTTCATAGCTCAGCTTTAATGTGGCCTTTTTTCACTTAGGTTAAACTCAGTCTTTAAGAGCTATTATCTTAATTTGTTGGAACTAATCTCTGAAATGAAAGGCTGTGTAACCATTATACAATGCCATACGTGTGACTGCGTTGTTAGCACCCAGAGAAGCTTACTGAGTTGAACTTCCAACTTTACTTCCTTTCTACAGCAAAAGTGGCAGGAGCAGGAGGAACTTTATTACATTATGCTAAGTGTCTCAAGTTTCTCATAGATTTAAAGATAATTTTCCTCTGATTCATATGAGAGACCTAGGCAAACAGAGTAAAAATGTCTTTACATGTAGGGACTCTAATAAATGATAGAGAGAGGGAAAATTTTCCACCCATAAGCTAATGGAAGCCAATACCTGGGACAGGAAAAGACCAGATGCCAGTCTAAAAATTGTTAATATAATAATTGATAGAGTAATTAATATTATAATAATAGCAATGACAACAAAAATAATAAACCTTAGATCTTATAACATATAATAATATTTCTAATTACACTGAAGATAGACTCAGATCTATCTTTCATTCATCTTTTACTATGAAGAGTGAAATAAGCACTGATTTTATTGTCATGGTTCCTCCTGTCTCTTGCCATATGATCAGTTAATTATTCCATGGAATGATGAATAACTTATCGGCAAGGTTATTGTGAATCCTACTCAGAATATTCTTTAACACAGTAATTGATTTGCTGTCCATGTAGACAAGCTCTAAATACCTCCAATGTAATGCATCAGTTGCCTCACTGCAGTGACAAAAGTTAGGTGGCACACAGGAGTTGAAATCCTCTTCTAATTCAGCCATTACATATTAAAATAATTAATAAGAACAATATGAATTTTAAGCAACTGAAGACAAATAAATATAACTGTGCTGAATTAGGGAATTTGTGTGTGAATACACTTTGAAGCTCTCCTCTCCCCAGATATGCAGCACACAGAACAGATTTGTGAAAAACCTTGTGATCCATTACAGTCTGTCAGTAACCTCCATGATATGTTTACAGGCCTTTTGTCCTTCAAGGCATTAAGGTGAAAATTTCATGGATGATATAAAAAGTCAACTTTTTTCCTCTTTATTATTTTTATAGCCTCTTTAGTTAGAATTAAGCTATTTTTTAAGATAGGAAAGATGCTTTCTGGCCAAAACAATATTGAATATGGTGGAGCTAAGAATAGTCTGCATTAATCTCATGGAAGCCAGTAAGTTTACTTCTACCTGTACCAGGTAAGAAGCAGAACTACTGCAACAGAAGAGATTAATGTGGATGATTGCATTATTTTTAAATGGATGTAGGGTTTATACCCAAACTAACTGAGGAATGCCGAATCACTGAAATAAGATAGCATTTCTTTCTAGTTTGATTAATGAATCATACAAGCATGTGTATCTGTCTAGGTTTTCAAAATCAACAGCAGAAGGGTAACCAGGGGTATACCAGGAGAGGGAGAAGGAGTGACAAAACAAAACCTTAGAGATTTGTTACTCAGATCTATTAATTTATCCGTAATTACCACAGAACCCTGTTCACTGCTGTTGCTGATACTTGCATCACAAAGCACTATAGAAGACATTTATATAGCAGCCTAATAAATGAGAAATTCAAAGTGAAATTGGCTCTTTTTCCCTCCTGTAAGCAGAAAAAAAATGCAAATTCAGATGACAAATCTATAGAATGAAGTCATTTTACAGATGTGGTAAATCAAATTAAGAGCGCTTTTATAATATTGAGCAAATGGCAGCTGTACAAAATTACTCATTTGTAAGCCTCATCTATTACAGTTAATTTTGCTGACTTCAAGTACTTAATTTACATTTGTTAAACTAGCTAAATAATGTAGGAGGCGGTACGAATGGTATGTTTGTTCATAGTAGAATTTATCATGTAGCTTAGGATACAAGTGTTTTGCCTACTTCGTCATTTCATTCTTTTCTTGACAGCTTTAATCACTGAAATGGAATTGCTAAAAGGTATTTTTCAGAGTTATTTTAGAGCTGGAAGCTACTTTTTAAAGGAAAAGCAGATTGTAAAATTGTAAAAATATGTCAATGAAGAACACAAAAGTTAGTAGAAAGTTCAAGGCTGTCTTTAACTATTTTGCTTTCTGATCCCTCAGAAATGGTATCAGTTTCTTGACCCTATCTATTTCTTTGGAGCATGCCCAACAGAATTTAAAAGTTTCACAACACTATTACTATTTGTATATTACATTTGATGTCAAAATTAGGAGGACACATAAACATTCAGGTTATTTTTTCTAATGATACAGGTATATTTTCATAATTTAGGATGATATATGTCATAGTTAGTTTTGGACTCTGAAGGTAGCAGGTAAGCTTATCCTCTATTCGATTAAAATTAATTTTTCAGCAAAAATACAGAGATTTAGTTATTGCTTGGCAGAGGGAAATACAAAGGCAGCCACTGAAGATAGGAAAAATTACCTTGACATGTTTGGGTAATGGCATAGGGTAGTTACAACTTTTTTGATGCCACTTTTTTTGACTACCAGAACTTTTTTTTTTAATAAGAACACAGAAATACCCAGAGGTAGTTTATGAAGTTAGTAGGTCTCAGTGTTTCTGTTTCCAAAGTGATTTTTCATTCTTTCCCTAATTCCTCATATTTTACTTCCTTAGTGACTGCCACCAAGCACTTAGTGTGACCATGCTACTGTCACAGCTTCAAGATTACTCATTAAAGGGTGACTTCAGAAACCATGATGATGTGTGAAGCTAGTGTTATTTTTAGTCATGTGTAACACTTTTCTTGTTTCAGATTTCATCAGCTATTTTAATTTCCTCAACAGAATGGCTGTCAGGCATTGGAACAGGCTGACCAGGGACGTGGGAGTCCCCTTCCCCGGAGTAATATAAAACATGTAGAGATGTGGCCCTTAGAGACATGGTTTAGTGGTGTGTTTAGTTATGCCAGGTTAATGGTTGGACTTCACAGTCTTAAAGGTCTTTTCCAACCTGAATTATTCTATAGTATTTGTCCCACTTTGTTTCAGAAGGACGTCCTGAAATTCTGCAGTTAGTTCTTGTCTCAACTACAACTTTCATATTGTTATTATAACACTAATATAGCCACATATATATTTCAACATTAGTAAATTTTGTGTCACCATCAAACTTTAGGCTTACTCCTTTCTTTTCCAGATGATTTTTGGATGCTTTGAACATCACAGGACTCAACAGGCACTAGTCTGCATCTGCACTGTTGGCTTCCTTTTTAAAGAAATACTCCACCCACTACAACTGACTATTTGGTTCCACTCTCTTAGAATATTTTTATTTATACTAGGATTTTTGTATGCCATGGCTGATTAGTTTTCCTCAAGAGCCCTGGTAGGTTATGTGAAGCAGATTGCCCACATACTTGCTGATCTCTTCAATGAAGGATGAGAGGTTGGTAGAACAGTAATTTCCTTTGAAGAACTTTCACTGGCTCTAGCAAAAAAAACTTGTAATAATCTGGTTCACTAATTCTCTCCTTTGTGAAACAGCAGTAAACAAAGTGAAATCAATATGAGTTTATTGCTAATCAACATGAAAACCTACTGTATGGTGTTAATCTTAGTGGATCTTAGTATAGTAACAAATAAAATATTAGTAATGTACAGGAGTTTAGAGGAACATGAGCAAGTGACATACTGGCAACGCAAGCTGACATGTCATCAGTCACCCTGAGTTAAGTAGGAAGGCAAGAAAGCACCACAGACAAGAAATTTCAAAAGTATGTGGAACTGAGGCTTCATTTTTTGAGCTTTACATCAGGCTTAACCAGAACTAACTGACTCAGACAAGTACTTCTGTAAAACTGGTAAAATACTGGTAGAAAGAGCTGTGGACTGAGATGGCAACTTCTGCTCTTTTTTCTTCCACAGAATAAATCTGAAACTTGTATTTTATTGCAATAATATGTGATTTCTTTATGTATTCTTCTTATCTAATCTACTTGCTTAATACATGATGAACTTGAAGTTATTTGTAGTTTGCTCTCATGAGTGTCTTGTATCTCTGGGATTAATTTTGAGTATCTTCCTTGGTCTTTAACTCTCTGGGGAGGATTCAACAAGCAATTTTCATGCATGTCAGTAAAATGGAGTTCTTGTGGGTATGAATAACCGAGACATTTATTGAGTCAATATTGAATGGGGGAATGAGAAAATATGAGATTTGATTAATATTTGCATTTGCCTCTCAATTATTGTTTGTGAGTCGTATCAAATTGTAGTCTTCCTTGCTAGGACTAATAATCTGAATCCTGGTAAATTGTTTATAGTACAGCAAGTTTCTCATGGATCCTGACTGGACATTTTAAGGCCATCTGAATACAACTAGAGGAAACCATTACAGCTTATGTTGACAAACCTATACCTGAAGCTATACCAGGCAATCTGAAGTCTCTCAATTAGTGTTTTACTTGAATTTAGAATGTTTATGTTACTGACATGAATGTCCTGTGTATTTCCATTAATGTATTAAACACAAATTTGAAGGTAAAAGGAACACACATTTGAAGATAAATCTATTGCCTTCAAGAAAATCTGTACTATGTGGTGATTTTTTCTAAAGCTTAGTCAACTCCTTATTTTGACTTTGATTTCACACGTATCTCAGTGTCTTTGCACAACCCTGATGCTGCCATGAGTAGTTTTAATAGGTGAGGGAAAAGGTAATTGGGGGTTACATAATACATTTTCAGCTGTCAATTTCAAGGAGAGCACAGAAGACCAACACCACTAAAATCTAACTTTAAGTCCCATTCAAAATTCTGAGTTTTCCTTCTTGGTTGCTGCTGGAGTTCACTACCCACAAAAAAAAGGTACAGCCAGGTATACACACATACAACTAAGCCAAAGATAGAAAGAAAGGAGAACAAATGAGAAAGATAATGTAATATTTCTAAGAAATGTGAATGCCATCTTTTTACAAAAATGTATCTACATTTTATATTTGATTCATATGTTTTGAAAAACAGGCCTCTGGAAGTTTTGTGATATAAAAAGAGTGTAGGACTGCTGGTTTCAGACGGCAGTAAGAAATAAAAATAGAAAGATAAAACCTCAGACAAAGAAGAAAGAATTTTTTTCAATATTTCTGTTAAATAACAACAACAAAAAAAGTCATCTAAAATATAAAAAGATGGTTAAATCTCTGTAGAATTGGTGTATTGTAATCAAAATTCTGATCTTTGCCAAAACAATTTTATTAGGAAAAATGTCTGTTAATGGTGTGACTTTTTTTTTTTTTTTAATTTATTATAGTTGTATCAATGAGTGCTTTTACATAAAAGTTCTCTTTTTATGTTTTAATTAGAAAATGTATATTTATAACCATACCTTCCTTCAAGAAAAGATTAAGCAACTTGTGATTTTGCATTGCTGCTAGGTTATCTCCAGGAGCTGTCAGCACACATGAGCTGACACATTGATTATATCACCATGATTAGTAACTGTAAACCCTGGTTTGTGATGAGGAGTTCCTCATCCTACTCCTACACAACCAAATGAAGTTACTGCTGCAGCAGTGCAGAGCTTCACACCTGGCAGCCAGCCTCTGCCTGATCATGGTCTCCTGCATATGCACTGTTGCATTCAGGCCAAGACTAAAAAAACAGGTCACAGAATTATGAAGTGCTGTAAATCTGAAATCTGGGGCCTGTAAAAATATTTGAAGATGCTTGAAGTAATAAGTCAAAGCAGTAGCAACCATCTGAAGAACAGAAAAAATAAAGTTCCAGCCCCAGAGAGGGTAATTAGTGAGGCAAGAAGTCAGTAGGGAGACTCAAAGTGGAGAGTTTTAAATTCAGGGAATCACAGAATGGTTTGTGTTGGAAGGGACCTTAAAGATCATCAGGTTCCAAGCCCTCTGCCATAGACAGGGACACCTGCCACTAGACCAGGTTGCTGAAAGCCCCATCCAACCTGGCCTTGAACACTTCTACGGATTGAGCATCCATAAGATTTCTGGGGAACCTGTGTCCGTGCCTCATCACCCTCTGAATAAAGGATTTCTTCCTAATATCTAATCTAATCCTGTTCTCTTTCAGATTTAAACCAATACCCCTTATCCTGTCATTATCTGCCTATATAAAATGTCCCTTTCCTTTTTTTTTATAAGACCCCCTAAGGTATTAAAAGGCCTCAGTGAGGTCTCCCTGAAGCCTTCTCTTCTCCAGGCTGAACAACTCCAGCTCTCTCAGCCTGCCTTCATAGGAGAGGTGCCCCAGCCCTCTGATTATCTTCATGTGCTCCTCTGCACCTGCTCTAACAGGTCCTCATCTTTCTTGTGCTGAGGACAGCAGAGCTGGATACAGTACTTCAGGTGCAACCTCACCAGGGCAAGTGAGAGATGGGATCTGTGGCACTGGAAGGTCGATACATCTCTTGCTCCTGTGTTAATGTAGAGTGGAAAAGCCCATTCTCTAGAGACAATAAAAATCTTCCTGATTAAAAGACAAAGAGGGTTAGAACTGAATAGAAAGGAAGTAAAATTCAAAGACTTAAAGGAGAAGGGGAGGATGGAGTGTGAAAGGGTGGAAGAGCAGACTTCTGGGAGAGAGGTACTGCTCTGTGAGTCCTGTGACCCATTGTGCACATCAGCTCAGACACTGCATTGGTGTCTGCATGAGGCAACGTGAGGACATCTCTCAGCTCTTTAAAGTAGAAGACCACGGGGTCTAAAGGAATGTGAATTATCTGTATTTCTGAATATCTGGTAACATTGACAAGAACATTATTGTGTATTGATCAATGGCCAGGCATTGGATGGCTTTTAAAAATGGAGGTGTAAATGATGCAAAAAAGTAGCATTATAGGTTTAGTAAAGAAAAATTGTATAATCTTCTTCTAGTTAAGACTGTTAGAAAAAGATTGTTGTGAGTATTTTCAGCACTGACAGAAAGAAGTTTCTCAGCCAGGCAGGGAAGCTTTAAGACTTGTCAAGAAATATAGGCATACATTTCCTGAGTTATGTCCAAGTTAGACACTTGATAGGGAATTTCTGTAAGAAAGCATGGCCCAAAATTGTTCAAAAGTGCATCATTTTAGACCACTAACAATTCAAGAATATCTAATTTAATCTAACTATTTAATCATTATCTAGGATTTGATATTTGCTACTGGTTTGTGCTGATTCTTACTTGACCTGTTAGCCCATGAATGGAAGTTGATTTATTCTTATCTCAGAAATGTGTTTTTTGTTTTGTTTTTGTTTTGCATACATGCAAAATACTATGTATGAGGCAGTAAGTTCTTTCAGAATAAATGCAATTGGAAGTGGGAGAGAGGGAGTGGCAGGGTTTAGGGGTCTGATTATGATGAAATTCAAGTTATCAAAAAATACCTCCTGACAACAGTACAACAAAAATCTGCCCTTTCAGAAAGGGTACAGCCATGTAATTATGAATATTGAAACTTTATTTTATTCTTTGAAAATGGGATTGGAAAAAATCTAGAACACATTTTCATTTCAAACAGCAATCTTTTTATTCCCCTTTTTAATACAATTTTGTGTTACTAACATGAGCTTCTATTGACACCTTGAGAAATTGGTGTGTGTACCTGGTATAAATAACTTTTAAAGTAATTTTTAAATTGCTACCTTTAAAGATCTCAGCTATCATTATTACAATGTAAGCATTTGTAGTGCTTAATAAGTGAGCAGGAGTCAGTCATTGTGAGTAGTCAAGAGATCTATCATACTCCCCAGAGGCAGTTTCTGACTCCAAACAGCAAATCTTGTGGTCTAAATCCTCTATAAAGTGTAAGAATTTAACAGTATGAATTTAATACACTATATCTGCTGGTTCTTAAGAGAGAGCAATGAAATAAAAAGAACGTAAAGGTTTCC
Source organism: Parus major (assembly GCF_001522545.3). Taxonomy (NCBI): domain Eukaryota; kingdom Metazoa; phylum Chordata; class Aves; order Passeriformes; family Paridae; genus Parus; species Parus major. The sequence continues at coordinate 44,354,362 of NC_031771.1, forward strand.
AGGCTGTCCATCAGCTCCATGGTTCTTGCAGTGTTTTTAGGGTCAATGCTTTCTGGTTTAAGAAGGAAGTTGACCTATTCTTAACATTTAGTAAGTTCCAGATATTCTCATTATTTCTGCCAAATAAACTGATGCAGTGTATGAACTCTTATAGTAGTTTTCCAGTCAGGAGTAGATTGGTAGCACTTAACTTTTTTGTAGGAATTAACCTTTCTTGATTTTGCTTCTGCACACTACAGGGAAAATAAAAAAAAAGGCAAAACAGGGAACAGGGTGGGGAGAACCAAACCCCAGGGCCTCTGTGGGATCTTTGAACAAAAATACTCTTTTGCTGGTTATTGTCGCTCATACAGAATGCAGAAAATTGTTTTTGAGTTGCAGTTCTTAGTGAAAAAGCATATTTTTAATGTAATGTGTAATAGCATAGATACAAAACATCTCCTGTTTTCTTGGGATTCAGTGAAAGCTTTCATGTTTACTCAACTCCGCATATTTAGTCATAATTTAATTTTTAAAATATTTAAATTTAATTATTATCTGAGATTTTGTGTGGCTAAACTAAGTAAATTGAACAATGTTCCACCGTAAAAAGAAAAAGATAGTTTAATAATTGTGTTTGAAATTGTATTTGGTTTATAGTATCAGTGTATTTATATAGTAACAATGTATTATCAATGTTGCTAGATTTTTTTATAGTTCAGAATTGTATATTATTAACCCCGTTGCAATCACTTTGAAGAGTATTGTTATTGAAATGAAGATGCTGACTTTGTTGTCATAATTTTCATGTCTAAAGGCAGCAGTGTAAGCTTCAGTAATATTTAAAAACATAAATAGATTGCAAAAATATATAAGGAATCTCTTAAATGAATAATTTTCCTCTATTCTGCGCATTGTAAGTGAAGCTGTGTAAGCTATAGTCAGCAGAAGGTTTAACCTGATTATAACACAGCTTTTCTGGGAATGACTGAAATACAACATCAGGTTTTCAAGTATTGAACTTCTCTTCTGTCCTCACCAACACTATGGACAGAAAAGAAGGGAAGAACAAATTTAAAATAGTTGTCCTTCCTTTTAGTGTGCAGAGGAGCTCTGTTTTGCCTGGCAGACCAACATGTTTAAGTCATACACGTTGTGTATGTGTAAGTTCAGTGTTTATTTCTTTTTGAAAATTGAAGCCTTTTGATTTGACTTTGTGATCTGAGCTCATTGTCCTAAATCAGACATAGAAAAGTTAAAAAAAATAGAGCTTGCTGCCAATTTGCTCCATCAGTGCAGTTTTTGTATAACATTTTCTGTTATTTAAAGATAGTGACTATAGCAATTTTGCATTATTTTGAAATAACTGAATTTAAAGTTCTAAGTTAGCTAAACAATTCTATAAATTCTGCTCTGTGCCTGTATTTTACATTTAGGTTAAGGCCCTGTAAAACTAATGAGTGAAGCTTGTTTTTTGGTGAAAGATCTGGCACACCACTTGCTTTTGTTTTCTGCTCTGCAACAACAGTCCTGGCTTTTTACACAATAATAGAAAAAGATAGCAGCTTAACTGCTGAATTAAGATGTGCCTATTGAGCAATTTTAGAAAGATGTCCTCATGCTGTGTTCACTGTGGGTCCCTTTTCAAATGGGTTCTCTTGGAAGTCACTTTTCCTTGAAAACAGATAAATGCCATAGTTTATCCCCTTTAAGGGATCACCTTGCCTTCTGGAATACAGAATGCATGCATACTTGAATTGTAACATTTTCTAAGATTTTTTATAACATGCTTCCTTATTGTTACCTCTTTTTCTTTAGGATAAACAACCCCAGCTTCCCCAGATGCTCTTTGTGAGTCTTGTGGTCCAAACCCTTCACCAGCTTCATTGCTCTCCTTTGATCTGAAAGTACTCAAGTACTCTGGATGTAAACCAACAGAAACTATACCTGAGAGATGATGAGCTCTACATCAGCCATCATGTATGAGAAAAAGGTACACAGGTCACCCTGTCTAGCTTTCTAAATGCTAATTGAAAATTATTCTGAGTAATCTAAAGTGATTGAAAGACTGAAAGTATTGGAAAAATTGGTTTGAAGCACTAAAGGTTTTAAACACATAAGTTAGAAAAGTTACATAGACTTAAGTGCTTGAATCTGGTAAAGAGAAAAAAAATGCTACTGAGTGCATGGAGAATATGTGAATCACAAATGGCAAGGAAAAGATAAAGTGATTAATAACTGATAGCTTGAGAACCAGTGAGTTCAAAATCAAATTATTATGTATCAGGCTTAAACCAGTAATAAGATGAAGCATTTTTCACCTGATGTGTCATTTAAATCTTTTGCCAGAGAATGTTGTGAAGCTCAAAAATGTGAACTCAAAAAGGGATTAAACAAACCCATAGGCAGGATCCATCAGGCATTAAACAGATATGAAATATGATGCTTTGAATAAAGCTTCTAGCTCATGTCAAAAACCGAGGGAAAACACACCCCAGGAAAACATAACCAAGGAAAATCTCTGCTTGCTGTTTCCCACTCATTCCTTATCAAGTGCCTAAAGATTTCTGGTACATAATGAGAGCATTTCTGTTAAGACTTTGCATATAGGAAGTTTCTGATTTAACTGTACCTGCAGAGGAAAAGATAACTGAAGAGCCAAAAGTGGCATGATGAGGAATAGTAGTGACAATAACTTTCCCAAACTGATCCCTTTCTTCAGGAGGTGGAAGACAGAATAGCCACAACTTTTATTCTGGGGATGCTGTTTAAGGCCTCCAGTGTACATGCTAGACTCTTCACACATAAAGTTACTACCTCTCAGGGATGAGGTTTTCTGACACTGACCAGGAGTGCATAGAGCTACCACCTGAACAGAAAACATGGATTTTAAGAAACTTTTTCTTGCAATGGTATTTAAATATAATAACATTATTTGCTTTATTATAAGGTTAGTACTGCTTACAACTGCCTATTGGGGAGCAAGCCCCTGCCTCTTCTTCCAAGTGATGTGAGTATCATATCCAGCCATTTCATGGCTATCTCCATGAAATTTGTTAAGTCAGTCTAATTATCTGTGTTGTTAATGGGTTTCCTTTTAGCAGCTATGAAGAATATAACACTTTTTGAGGTCATTTCAAAGAAAATACATAAGATGCTTGACAAATATTGAAGACCCAGTTGCATATTGTATTTCTTAGGCTTGTTATCCCCATCAAGTCAATCATGATTTAGATATGAATTCAAGTTGAGCTCTGTGATTTCTTGAGGATCAAAGTATCACCTACTTGCAGCAAACCAATCATTTTAGCCTTATTTTTCTACATGGCAGACCTTCTGAATGACTTTGTTTCTCTAATCATGCTGAGAAAGCTTCTCTTCAAATCTGAGCATCCAGCTACTGCATTTGAGAGTTTTTCTGATGTTCGCTTTTTTTTGAGTCACCTATGTGATCTCTTGCTCTTATCTTTTTTTAATAGATCCCTCCTGATATATTTTGAGACTTACACACTTGTGCCTATAAAATACTTGCAAGCAATGGCATGATAGTCACAGGAATTTTAAAAGTTTACAGTTTTGCAGAAATGTCACAAGTTGAGTTTTCACAACAGCAGGCAGTAAATATACAACAGGGGTTATAAACCCTTTTGTGCCTTTAATAACAATGTATCTCACTCATTTGTGTTGTTCCATAGCCCCTACCCTGGTTTTACTATAAGACTTTCAATTTCATAATTTGGAAAAAAAATGTAAAATAAAATAGCAGGAATTTAGATTACACTGAAACATGAAGTGAAACTCACTCTCTTCTGATTGAGCATGACTGTGTTAACTTTCTTGGCTCTTCAAAATATCAGGTACAGCTAGGATTATGGGATTGTTCTTTTAGGAAAGTCAATATTCTGGATATTATTCTGGAGTTATCATTTTGCCTTGCTTCAAGGAACCAAAGTTACAAAAGGAAACATTTTCATACTAGTCTACATATAGCTGTTTAGCTGTTTTTCAGCCTATTTAAACAGTGAAAATTTGTTTTAGATCTCAAGCCTATGAAGGCATACACATCCATCTTTGAACTTGTGAACAGTATCATTAGGTTCAGACAAAGTCATTCTCATGAATTCCTTTCTGACAGACACTGTGATATTAATAAATGTTCCTGTGTGTAGACTTAGAAAGAAGACATCAAAGAACTTGCACAACACAGTATGAATTGGCATAGTATTTTTGGCAACCATGTCACCAGTATTCATTTCCAAAGCAGCAAAAAATATAGATAAGGATATGTCTGAAATTCTTGGCTTTGTTTAGTGTCTGTAAACTCAAGTTTCATTACAAAATTAATTAAATTCTGAAATCAAAATTGTTCTCTTTCATTTAAACAAAGTGAAAGTTGCAATTATCTTACCATCAATTGCACAGTTTTTAAGTACACTTGGAAATTGATTTCATCTGGTTGGTTTAGCAAATTAAAGAGCTACCTCTGTGATATTTACCTTTTTCTATAAATTTATAAAATATTATCTGAGACTATGAAGTGTAGTTTGACAGGAAATTATATTATGCTGGCTATCCTGGTGCTCCAAAAGTAAATAAAGCAAGCAGAAAGAAGTGTATTTGCTGTGTAAGTGCAGCCAGGAGGTTTAGTTTTACATTCCAATGTTTCTGTAGCAGTTGTAGAAAATCATCAGTTTGTGATGCATAGTGATGCAAAGCTGCTGCATTTAAGGGACTAATTTGAATGAGTACTGAAATCTGTTAATTGCTTTCAAATCGATAATCTAGTAATCAGTGGAGTGAAATCCAATATGGTTCATTATAATTTGAAATCTCCTATATGAAACTGGATTGTTCCCCTCTAGAAGAGAGGAAGCCTTAATGTCAGCCAAATTGACCATTTTTTACATAGATTAATCAGATATTATGTCCTATAATTTATCCATTTACACAAGATTTTTGGCATGCTGCTTACATCTAAGGTAAGGAAATGAGACTCAACACTGAAAATACGCAATATCTGTCTTTTTTTTTTGTCCTGGAATGAACTTACATACATATTTAATTTTCAATCCCAGGGACTTTTTTGTTTTCTTTATTGGAATAATAACTCAAAAAATTGTTGAAATTAATGAAGTTTTCAGAATCAGAGAATTATGATGAAAAAGGAAAGGGTAACTTCAAGGAGAATTAACCTTGCATATGCACTGTAGGATTCAGTAAATAATTTCCATTTATGAAATTCTCATTGTGTATTAAATTTTGAGGAAATGTTAACTGCTAATCATAATGTATGAAATAAGGTAAGTCTGAAACAAACTCAGAAATTCTAGGAAGAAAATATTTAATCAGTGTTTCTCATTAAGCATAGGAGCTAGTAAGAAAAAGTAATATCTAGAATTTTGTCAGTTGAGCAAAAAGCTAATTAAGAATTAGCATTGTCTTTAAAGTTAGAAACTTCTGTTGCTTAAAGATTATATGTTGTCTTCCCACACTACATTCTGAATTGTACCTTGTTAAAATTAATTTAATTCTGATATTCTCAAACAATACTTTTTCTTTGTATAGAGTGATCTATAGAGGAGTTAGCATCTTGTTTCAGCACTATGCAAAAGCTCACTGATTTCAAATCAATATTAATTTAGGGAGCTCCATTTAGAATTGTCAACTTTTAAACCTGTAAGGCAACTCAGCCCCACATAGCTGCTCTCTCAATCCCCACAGTGCAGAGAGGGAGAGATATTAGCAAAAGTAAAGTGAAAAAAAGTGTGGGTTGAAATACAGGCAGTTTGATAGGTAGAGCAAAAGCCACACACACAAGCAAAGATATTTGTTTATTTCTTCCTATTGGCAGGCAGAGGTTTAACTATTACCAGGAAAGCAGAGCTCCTCCACATGTAATGCTTGTTTGGGAAGACAAAGGCCAAAACTCCCATTTTCTTCCCCCCATATTTTATAACTGAGCACAATGCCATATTTTGTGGCATTTGGGCTCAGCTTTCCTGTTTGTGTCACCTTCCAACCTCCTGTGCACTTCCAGTCCACTTACTGTCAAGGAAACATGAAAAAACAAAAAGGCTTTGATGCTGTGTAAGCAACAGAGCTTTCTCTGTTCAGTAACAGAGAAAACATTCCTGTGTTTTCAAGACTGGTTTACTCACAATTCCAAAGCATATCCCAGACAAAAGCCAGTACAGAATTCAGTGATTTGTGGTATATTTTATTTGCTGAAGGTACTGCAGTCCTCTGCATGGGCTTACAATTCAGTTATTGTGTAATCTTAATGCTTGGGGCTGAGGGACACGGTTTATTGGTGGACTTGGCAGTGATTGGTTAGCACTTGGACTCAGAGACCTTTTCCAACCTGAAGGATTCTGTGATTCTAGGATTTTAATTCTTTTTGTCTTTTAATATTTTTTTATACAATCTCTATGGCACCAATTAATGTAAATCTGTGTCTACACAATTTTCAGGTGGGCAGCTAATTGTTTCTTAATCAACTACACCAAGAAGAACCTACAAGTAACTGTGGGTGGAATATTGCTTACACACTTTTTTCCTAAAGCTGTGTGTTTATAGGCAGAAATATACAAAAATCATCCCCAAGTGCCCATAGAGAAGACGGTACATAAATAAAGACCTCACAGCAGAAAACAGAAAAGAGAAGTAAATAGTTCTGCTTTTCCTTGATGAATACTGAAAGAAATCCCAGCAAGTATTATCTAAAGTTGAGAGTGTTTAGTAATGACCACTATGAAAGAGAGCAATGATTTTAATTAGAGAAATATGAAAGTTATTTTTCCAGCTATGGATTTTCCTTGTTTTACATAAAACACATTTAGTTTGGATTAACTTAACCAAAATACACATTTCTAAAATGAATGCAAAATATATATATATGGATAATTATGCACATAAATATGTATTTACATGTGTAGTTACATCTGTCAGTAAACTGAAAAACTTCAGCTTAATACTAGTACCTCCATGGGACTTGACTCATGTTTTAATGTGGCTTGATATTCTTATAACTCTGAAGAGCTGCTCTTTCTCTTTTTTTTTTTTTGTTTTGTTTTGGTTTGTTGTTGTTATTTTTTTCCTTTAAAATACCTATTTAATATATTCAGGGAGTAGGAGACTGGGTCAAAATCCCATTTCTCTAATTTTACTTTTTCCATATCGAATTCTGAAGAAAACAGATGGATTCCCTGATAGGAAAACATATTTAGTTTTTGAAATTTGAGAATTTTCTCTATTAAATATGAAATTGTAAGAGGACTTTCCATTTGTCATTTAGCCTGTTCTTATGATAAGAAAGTCTAAGACTGCTTTGCCTTGTATCTGGTATTTGAAAACTGTAGGTCTCTATGCTTGATTTATGACTAGCTGATGTAAGGCAACTTCGTTCTGATCTCATTCTCTGCTCTCACACACCAGGAGGGATGAACCCAGGCTCTTTAGGTCCTACTAGAGACATGTATATAGGCATTTTTTTAACTTAAGTATGACATATAAGCTCTAAGTGTGTTAGGAGAAATTTCAGACACATTTTTAATTAGGAAGTGTCATAAACGTTCATACATTAGCAACACATGCACATAACTCAGCAGGAATAGAAGTGTATATGCCTCTATAAGATAAAATACACATGCATATCCAGTGTCACACACATATATTTTTATCAATAACCAATATCTATCGGTTGTTGGACAATAACTAGAAATAGAAATCAGGATTCTATGGCTCGTAGTTTTTACTGTATCAAGTGACAAAATCAAAACTCCAGTTCTTGTGTTCTCAACTGTATGCTGGATACTGTAGCAAAAAGTAAAAATACTTTTTTATGAAGATACTTAGAGAAATCTCACAATAGTACCTAACAGTCTCAGATGAATTTGTCTTCCAGTATTACTGTGAAGCAGGGAAGTCAATTTATCTTCTTTTCCCAGACAGGGACCTGAGGCACAGAGAGGCTAAAGCCCAGATTCAGACAATTTGAATGCCAGCTAAATCTCAAAGTCTTCTGTTTCCAATTGGCTAGCTGCCTCTGGCGCAGTGTCCAAGGTCATAAGGATGTCTGTGGCAAAACTGAAAACTGAATCTAATTTTTTTCTCATCCAAAGTAAGGCTCTAAATAACAGGACAATTGTATTTTAGGGATATCTTTGTATCACCTAGAATCAAGGGGTACTTTCTACCTGTCTGGCTTACATCTGTTACTCAGAATTACTTTCACGTCTTGAAAGATCCCAAGTACACAGGAATAGTTTAGTTTAGGAATTTTTTAAGGCACAAAATTCAATCAAGATACATTCAGTGTCTGTGCAGTGAATTGATCTCAACTAACAGGACACAGTGACATTTACATTCCAATTACACAGAAAACCACGCTGTTTGCACTAAATTTGCATTTTCCAAATGCTCCCCTCTATAGTGTGCAGTTGATCAATCTGAAGGGTCTATTAGAAAAAAAGAAAAACAACAAAAATCTTCCAAGCAGAAAAAAATCTAAATAATATTTGAAGGAAAAAAAAACATACCCACATTCTTCAAATAAAAAAAAAAAAAAACAAAAACAAACAAAACAAAAACCACAAAACATATCTGTATACAACTTTAACAGCTTATTTCCCACAGCAGAAGATTTTGGGGAAAAGAGTAAAGAACTAAATCAAAATTTCAGAGTGCAGGTTAGCCAATAACATGAGAGAAGTGACCAAAAAGGTTTTAATTAGAACAGACTTGCTTGATTAGCTCCCCTGAAACCCATGCTGCTCATTCCTTAAAGTAAGACAAGTACATTCAAGTAGAAACATTGACATTCACACATAGAAAAGAAGGTAAACAGCAGATAAGCAGGGAATTTGAAGTCTTTAATCTATTCATGCTGTGATTGCATAAAATCTACTTCCAAATTAATTTTTAAAATTTTTATTTAGGTTCATTTCCTGGAGTTTCAGCCACACATGAAGGAATGTATTTTCAAGTAGCCGTGCTTTGCCTGAGCTCACTAACAGATGCATGTAAGAGTGAACAGCAAGTGTTTGGTTGTGTGATTATGTGGCAATGACAGTATTGGGAATTATTGTGATACAGGTCTGACCCCAACACAAAACAGTAATGCAGATGTTGGAGATGGAAAATGCTGTCTCTTGGAGCAGGTCTAGGAAAAATTGGTTTTGGGATCCGCTTCTCTCCATAATAGCTTTCTACTCAATTGGCAGTCCTCTGTATTAGGCTCCTCAATATCTCTGCCCTCTGAAAACCCTAGCTAATGCTCAGAACCTCAATATTTGATTCCAAGAGACAAGTACTTAGCAAAGTGTTAGAGGACTCAGTGTGAAGGTTTAAGAGCCCACTCCATATTTAACAGTGACATCTCAATTCTTGAAGATAACCTCCTCAGAGATGGTGATCTCATATATGTATATGTGTACACTGTTGCTGGATTTCACTGGCGGCTTTTCAAGCCACCAGTGGGACTTACTAGTTCCACTTTTCAGAGTTGATGATGGCTAGGAACTTTTAGCTCACTTTCTTTTTATCTGTAATGTAGTTATGGTTTAGGTTGTTAAAGATGTCACCAGCAAATTATTCCTGCCTTGAATCTCTTCCAAATAATCTTAGTCTGTGTGATACCAGCTGCCTGTGGTTTATTCTCATGCAAGCAAACATACGTTTCTCAAAAATATTATGCACTTCTAATAAATATACCATGTATTTTCTAAAAAAGAAGCAGAAGCACATTTTTAAACAATTCAACAACCCAGTTTTGTTTATCATTAACAGCTACAGCTCAGGCAATGTCTGTGGTGACATTGTAAAAGTGACAACTTAGCAGTCAGGCAAGGCAGAGGACTACTGTCTAGCCAAGATGAATTTCACTTGCAGTTCACTGCCCTGAAGTGAAGCAGACAGCACAGTAAAGCTTTTCTTAACACTGTCTCCTAGCTCAATCCTAATCCTCCAGGGTATCTAGCATCCCACAGTTTTAGCTATAGTTCCCATAAATTCCTTTTGCTTAGCTGAACGTGGGTGCCTCACCTCTGAAGCTGGCTTACATAAAGAGAAGAGAACTAGGTTAGCACCTGTTTCACTAACTTTGGAGCCTATTTGGGTATAAGTAATTGTCTTCACTTTGAATCTTTAGTTGATTCACATTCAGAAACATATTCAGAAAATATAAAGAAAAATCCTGTGATATAGGCTAGTATAGGATGTTAGAATTCCCTGGTCTTTCTGTTTGCTTGGAAGTAGAAATATTTTTGGTGGGTTGGCTCATTCAAAGGACAGAAAGCAGAACCATCTGATTTCTATTTTGCGTGCTCTCAAGCTTAGAATCATGTCTTACACTGTGCTTCTGATGACCATTTTAGACAAAGCTGATTATTCTGTATATCCATGCAAATAAAGGAGCAAATGCCAGCTTGTACACTGAAGCAGAAATTGCCACTATGAGTATCAGCTTAAATTCAAAAGCCAAATATGAAGATTTCAGTAAAGAGAACAGCTGGATTATTTTAATGCATATGATTAGTAACCACTTATGTGTATATCTTTTTTTCATTTTACCTTTGGTTGTTGGAAGAAGAGGCCTCTTCTTGCTGCATCCTCTTGATCTTCAGAGAGATTTCCTATTGTCAAAATTCCATTTCCTATAGCTTTTACAATAAAATACAGGGGAGCTGATTCTTTTTATCTCAAGGAAAGACTGGATGTACTTGATAGGTAGTTTTATATTTCATGTAAGAATTGTAAAAATGCAGATTTATTAATTTTATTATGTTTTCAATATTTTATATTATCATTTTCATATTATTACATCACCTACATGGGAAAATCTGTTATGGGAGACCCAGCCCTCCATTTCATCTGTTCCCCCATAGCCTAGTTGACCATCTAATTCTTCTCACTACTTCTGAATAAGTAATATTTTTATTTTTTTTAAAAAAAATGTTTTGTCACCTCGCATAGAATTTCTGTTTTTAACTCAAAACAACTTCCTTATCTCACTTGAAACCTAGAAATTTCTACCCCAAATCTTTCATTTTAATTATATGGTGGGTTGGATGAAATACTTTTGCACAAAACTCTCCCTAACTCTGTGTCTCATCCTAGTTACAGTTTAAATTCCTTAAACATGTGAGTGGCATTAGAAAGTAGTTGAATCTTCACATTTTATAATTTCCATATGATGCCACTGATTTTCAAGAAGAAAAAATGTTATGTAAGAAACTGAAAAACTCTAAAAGAAAATGTTCTGCAACATTTTAGGACATTTTGAAGATTATTTTCCAGTTTTTCATGGATTCATTTCTATAATATGTTAATGGATATAATACAATATAATGTATAATATTTAAATACTGATAAAATGGAACATGCTGGAATGGAACATATTTTATTCCTGACCAGTACCTGCTTCTCTTAATATCAGACCTGTGGGAGAAATGGTGTTTCCATTATCAGGACATAGAACCTCACCACTGTTTCAGGATGTTTGATGCGTCCCCTGACTTGAAGCTAAATGCATAAATAACTCTGAGATCATCCTTTTTCACCTCAAGAACCAGGTGATGGGGATGACTTTTCTTTTCTTTTAATTCTTTTAATGCCCCAACATGTGATTTTCAGTCTGTGTAACTGCAGAAGCTCTTATCATCAGACAATGATGATTAGCTGATAAAACCAAAAACCTTGTAAATCTTGCTTCTTGTAAGTGGGGCTATGAATACTAAAATATGATGCAGTTCTTTACTTAATAATGGTGGATTTTTGACACAAGAGAACAGCTCCAAATTTAATGTAGCACAAACCTGTGCAACTAGAAATAAAGCATGACTAATAATCTAATGTGCAATGAATTTAATTAAAGGGTTCATCCAAAGAAAAATTCTACTAATTATAAACAATCACAACTTACATTCACAAGCACACCATTCTTTACATTTTTTGAAGTTAGCAGATAATTCATCTTCCATCTCTATTGCACTTACATGGACCAAATACAGCTGGAAATACCACTGCTAGTGTTAAAAATTTTACTGAGTAGCTGTGTGCTGAAGTGCCATGTGTTTCACAGGTGTATTAAAGGAACATCTTGCTTTTCAAAAGTAGCAAGAGAAGTTGTTCTTCTGCAGCAGAGCACTTCTCACTGCTCCAAATGGCATCACCCAAAGGCTGAAGATGATGCAGAAAGAAGAAATAGTCAGGTTATGGTAATACAAGTTAGTTCTTTGATTTCTCAAGAGAGAAAATTGTCTTACCTACAGCTGCAGTGTACTGCAGCTACCAGAGTTACCATATTTAAAGTTGCTGTGCTGCTCCATCTGATATATTTCCAGTGGGATGCAGCCCCAGCTAATGGCATGATTATTCCAGTTCAGCAAGAGGGAAAGTATCTTATGCCTTACAGCCCTTGCCATTTGAGTTGCCTTTTTGTAGAGGATGGCAATGCATGGGAATTTCTAGTTGCTATAATGATTGTCAGATGTATTCAGTGTTAGCTCTTTATATTTTCTGAGTTATATTGCCCTCTTCCTTGCTGTAGTCTTTCCACTCCAACAGCTGAAATGTGATGTGAATTACAAGAGGCACCTCAGATAAGAAAATAGCAACTTTACATAATTTGACCCCTGGGTGTTGCTCTTTTTCTAATTCATGTATTGCAGTGTAGGGGCACCTATATACACCTTTGGGAACCTAAAAGTTAAATGGTACAGGCATAAATAAAACAAAATAAACGAATGTGACAGCATTATACAGCTGAATATTTGGTGGACTCAGAGTTCCTTTCCTAGGTTTTAGTAAGATGGGCAGCTTACAATGGAAAATTTACATCTTTGAAGAACTTTGATAATGAAGTCACACATCAATGACAGTGTATTAATGAACTATTCTTTAAACGTTAATAGGTGACAACTCAATTCAAAGGGAAAAAAACCTGAAGTCATTCCTTCTATTTTTATTACTGTGTGCAATGACTGCTTATAATGTTGAAGAAATGAACACTCAACTCCATTTTTAGCTATTAACCACATTTATTAAGAACCATTAACTTAGACTGATGGAATTTTATTTCAAGAACACGACAGTGCAGATAACTTGGTTTGTCTTAGGCTTTTTTTAGAAGACTTTTTATAGAGTTTCTTTTTTCCACTCACTCTCATACCTATTGCATCCTCTTAGAAATTCATAGTGACAGCGGTTTAAACTAATATAAAAAAGTTTCAGAAGAATTCCTTTGACCAAGTCTTGAAAGAAAGTTGTAGTATTTTCAGTGACTTTCAAAGCTACTTGACACATAAGCAATTTGAAAGAATGCCTTTATTCCTGTGGTGGGTTCACCTTGGCTAAGGAGACATCCAGACATCCCAGTCATTCAGGATGGGGTAGAAACCATAATAGAAAAGCTCTTGGGTTGAGAAAAGGAAAGAGTCAAAATTAATTTATATATTACCAGTTAAAATAGATTTGTCTAGTAAGAAACCAAGACCAAAAAAGAAACAAAAACCAAAAAGAAACAAACCAACAAGAAAAAAACAACCCCAAAAAACAACAGAACAAAAAAAATCAATACCTTTCCCCCGTCTTTTCCCAGCCTCACCAAAGTAAGGAGGGGTGCCACCAGAACTGCCACCTTGGTCTTACGGTGGGCAGAATTTCACCTGTTTAAGATATTGATTGAGAAAGTCCTATGGAAGTTAGTCCTGAAGGGAAAATGAGTCCAGGAAGGCTGAATGTACTTTAAGAAGGAAATCTTATCAATACAGGAGAAGCCTGTCCCCCTGTGCTGTAACACAAGGTGGTGTTAAAAGCTGGTTTCCACAAGCTGGAAAGAGACCAACCTAGTTTAACAGAGAACTTTGGCTGGAACCAAGGGAAAAAAACCAAGTGTATCACCTTGCAAGGAGTGAAGGCAGCTCAGGAGGACTCCAGGTATTTAATGAGGTTATGCAGGGAGAAAATTAGAAGGACCAAAGCCAAACTGGACCTTAATTTGGCCACTGTATTCAAAGGAAACAAGGAAATTTTCTATAGATACATTGACAGCAAAAGCAGGGCTAAGGAGAGTCTTCACCCTTTGCTGGATGCAGAAAGTAGGTTAGTGTCAGGGAATAAAAATAAGGCTGAAGTGCCTTCTTTGCCTCAATCTTTGATGCCAAAACCTGTTGTCCTCAGGATACCCAGTTCCCAGAGCCAGAAACTGGGATGGTGAGACAAGTAAAACCCCATAATCCAGGAGGAAATGGTTAGTGACCTTTTATGCCAATTAGATGCCCACAAGTCTGTGGCCCCAGCTGGGATGCATGTGAGAGTAATGAAGGAGCTAATGGAAGAGTTTGCCAGTCCACTTTCATCCATTTACAGCAGTCCTGATTAAATAGACAAGTCCCAGCAAGACATTTCAAAATAAATGTAAAAGGCACCATTCCTCAGTAATGACAGCTAAACATGTTTTCCCTTGCTGCCTTCAGCAGAATTGCACTTGACCAGCCCCATCAAGGAAGAGGATGGCCAGGCTTCCCAGGCCTGAGCATACACACCTACACGCCCATGATAAAATCTTTCAGTGGTATGAATACAGAAAGCCACTTAGGTTGTTCATGAACCGGTTTTAGATGACACTATCAATTTCACCAGTAACTCTACTGTGATGGAACTCTTGGCCAATATTTTTGGTCCCCACACGTGAACAGCAAAAGCAGAAGAGAAACAGATCCTTTGCAATTTAGAATCCATCTTCTGTTCTGTAGCTACTCCAATTTAGGGCCACTCCAATTTTGTTTAGCTATTGGTCCCAGCCCGGGGATTGGAAAAATCTATGAGGCAAGGAGCAGGAGTAGCCAACCCAGGTGATCTAAGATAATGGCTTAAGCTCTCTTTCTCTCAGGTTTTCTGGGAGGAGAAACTAATTCTCTTTATTAAAGAAGAAGAAGAAACTGAGTGCTTCTTCCTCCACTAAGGTGGTTGGTGTCTGGGGTATCTCCAGAACACCTCCATCTGCTTCATTTAAGATGTGAATTCTTTTCTACTAACTTTAGTTGCTCAAATCTCAGTATATAATGTTCATTTCTCTATGTTTCTACCTACCTATTACACAATATATCACATGTATAGTATTTCTAGAGGGTGAGACAGGGTCACAAAATGAGATGGATGACTGTCTGGAGGTATTTTTCTCTTGCTTCATTAACTGTAAAAGATAAAGATGATGAATCTATCTACCACTGAATGTACATAGAATTAACATGAAATAATATATGGCCCTATTACATTAAGTTCCATTTCACCTGGTTCTCACTGGAAATAGCCACATTCTGTCTAGGAGGTCAATTGTCACACAAAAAGATAAGGAAGTAGATTCCAAACACTCCTTAGTATGAGGGGAGAAAGAGATTGAATCCATAATTCCTATTTTCCAGGAAACACCATTAGGTAGCCTGGGTACCTGTGCACTCCATCAGCCTTATTGCTGCCTAGGAATGCAAGACTAAGTGCTTCAGGGAAGCAACAAGAGGGACTGAATTTCGCATATTGGACATAGCACAGAAGAGGGAGATTACATGATGCTTTTATTCCATAACAAAAATGGGAATAAAAGGTAACTTTCAACAATTTAAGTAGTATAATGTGCTATAGACAGATAAAAACTTTCTGGAATTCCACTGCAATTACAGCTGCTTGTGTCAGACTGTCTGCATGACATTTCTTGCCCATTATGCATGATACAGAGCAGAGGCAGTGGAATAGGAGGTGAATTCACTTGGAACAACCATAATCTACCTGGAAAGCTGTTTCTGTGCCTTGATGTTAGCTACAATAAATAGTTATTCCACTTAGACAACCAGGAATCCACTATGGAAAAGTAAGATAATTACCACCCAGCACCACAGTGGGTTTATTGACATCTGTCTAAGAACAGAGGATGCAAAAACAAAAGAGTGCTCGGGAACTCTGGTCCAGAGGGAATGCACCACTGGACAGACAGATGATTTTACTGCATGAAGAAGCTTTTGAGTAAGTCCTGGACTGTTTAATAACTTTAAATGCTTAGATGCTTCTGAAGAGTACAGTCTGAATGAGATATATCACGCATTTAGGTCCTACACAGAGTATCTAAAAAGGAAAAAAAACAACAATATCAGGATAAGTATTTTTGAAATGATTTTTGATATTTTTTAAAAATTAGTTATAATTAATAAATATTATAAAGTAATTAATAAGAACCTAGCATTCAGTAAAATTTTATGATTACAAAAATACAACTAAACCTCAGCTTTTTCATTTATAACAGAATTTTTTTCATAGTCACAGAAGAAGCTTTTAGTCAAAGTTATGTTTTTCCTTTATTGCCTTTACAATCAGCCATCTAATCTCTTCTTCCTATGGGGGCCAAAATTTTCTTGATTTTTCTACCCCAATTTTCAAATGCAATTAATTTCATTCATAAAGTTTTGAAGAAAAATAATTTTTTATTTTTCAAGTTCCTATTGTCTACTAGTGAAAATTAATTTTAAATGTTTGAAGAGCATATAGAAGCCCACAGCTATAATATTCAATTCTATTGAATATATATAATATAATATAATATAAATAATATAATATTCAATTCTATTGAACTGAACACATCTTCAAATGGATTTAGATGCATAGAAAAACATACCTCAAAATTGCTTTATGTCACACAGAATTCAGCTTGCATATATGGGCTTTCTTAAGCCAGAGTTAAAATGCACTTTCTGTTACATATGAAAACATCCAAATTGAGTAAGAAGATGTCTCCTGCACAAAGTATTTATAAACTATCATCCCATTTTGGATATCAGTTTGTAAGATACTCCTGAAAATTTAGATCTATAAAGAATAAAAATTAATTTTCTCCAATCTACAGGCTATAAAAAAGACTCATTAGGAATTACTTTCCTATTGATGCTTTTCTTGTCTTTGATTTTATGACTGATCTATTGCAAATGCCTTGTGTCATATTGTTTCTCCATCACATCGTGTTAGGAGTCAGCATAATAGAACATGACTGATACAATTGGAAACTTCAAAAAGATAAGGTAACTGAAAAAATGTGGTTAAAGACACTGTGGTTTGGTTTAGAAAACTATTCAGTCAGAGTGGCTTCATGCTAACTTTTCTTTTCTCAATCCACATAACAACTCCATGGTTGATGATATAATTATGCATGCATCATTTGTATTGTAGGCTCATGATTTTGCCAAGTCAGAAAAGGAAAATCTGAAAAATTGAATTTGTGTACTAAAATCTGTAGCACTTTTTTTACTATCATCTATGTTATATTTATTCTTTGATACAAAATGTCTTATGTATAGACAGAGAAGAAATAAAGTTTCAGCCACATATAACTACTACTTTTAAGAAATGTTTAATTATATGATTCAGATATTTATCAAACATTTTGTCAATAACTGGTTTGAACTGGGAAAAGAATCGTACTGACATAAATATTTTTCAAAAAAAAAAAACTTCTAATATTGTCTAAAACCATTTTACCAGAACTTTGTGGCTCAGGGATGAAAGCATTTAAAAGCTATCTATCAGAATTGCACAGACATTTGACACATATGTGTCGTTGCAGCAATTGCAAATACAGTGAAAAAAGTAATTTTTCATGTATTTTGTGTATGTGCTCAGATCCTCATTGTTGAATCATTTGTCAGAAATAAAAATTTGTCCTCAGAAACAGAGGAAAAAGTGATAGCACCTAAAAGTCTCATTAGCTGCTGAAGCTACATACTCAATGCCATTGATATTTGTAATTCCCAGCTGCCCTGCTCTTCAGCCTTGTAGCTGTCTGGAGATTTCAAATCTTTAAGGACATAACAATTTTATTTAAGAGTACATTTAAGTCATCTGCTTAGATCAAATTGTCCTGACACACACATTTTAAACCTAAACATATTTTGTGTAACATGTTTCAATGCTGATGGAAGACACAGTGAGAGCTGTTCCAAGGCCAGTTTGTACTCGCACCACCTGACTGGATACACTGCTTTTCTGTGGGTTGCTATTATGTTTTCCATGATTTTTACCTCACTGGCCACAAGCTTTCTTCATGCCTAATTTATAGGCTAACAAGCAATTCCATACCTCAGGATTCCAAATCCTCCCTAAAAATTTAGGCTCACATTTACAAAGTATTTAGGCTTTGTCATCTTGAGCGTTGTAGCACTGTCTCCAGGAAGGGAATTCATGAGCCTGAGCTAGCTGCCTTCCTTTCCTAAAAAAAACTGGGGAAAATTCACCATTTATAATTCTTCATTTCCTAGGTCTGAAGAGTCTGTGTGTGGCAATACCTGAGCCAGAAAAGAGTGCCTGACAGATTTTCTTTACCTCTTGCACCTGTGAAAAACTGGTGCATGAATTTGAGATTTCAGTCCCAGCTGCCTTCCTGAGCAGAGATTCCTGTGGTGGGCTGAGCAGGGACCTCACCATGTTGTTTCCCTTTGCAGTCACTCCAAATCAGAGGTGTGTTAAATTCCTTTCTCACAAGGAGGGACTTCAAACCAACATTTCTTAACCTTCCAGGATAGCATATGGGGCCATGCTGGGGTTCTCCTTCCAAGTATTGAACTCTCAGTGGTTATGGCAATTTATGGCAATTTTCTGAGATTGAAAAAGCAGTGAATTTTTGTGGTGAGGAAGACATGTCCATGTTTTCTTTATTTTTGTCAGGATCTCAAGCTAGTATGAATTGACTGTATAAAGCAAAGTATTTCCTGCCATATCAGGCACTTATCTAAGCTTGGGCTGTAGGCACTTAGGGTTGTTCAGCATCTATCTACTATGGTGATTTTTTTTTTTTTTTGACACGGTATAGATATTTAAATTGCACCAAAGTGAAATGATTTAAGCCTTTCCCTCTGCAAACAATTCAATACCAGTTTCAAACACTTCAATACAATTACTAACACTTTTCTCCATCATTAAGGAAAGCTGACAGTATTCAAGTTTTTCCCCTTTTGAAACAAGCAAGCTAAGTGAAAACACCATTCAGTGAATGGATCTCAGTGTATTGGCCCATGATAACCTTCAAGCCACATCAAGAAATTATCTGAAGCAATATCTGACATAAAACAACTGCAAGCCTGGAACTGAGGTGTTAATTTAACAGTACCATCAATCCAAGTGTGAACATGCAGGTATGCTCTCAGGTGCCAGTGAATCTGGTCCCTGATTCACTTCTGCTATGGGCATTGTCCTTGTAAATCTGAGATATTTTTTAGAGCCAGAAGCAAACAAGATAAAAGAGGAACAAAAAGTGACACCAGAGCAACGTGAGAGTACAGAATAAATCAGAGCTTCTGAGTCACCAGCAGTGCCCTGAAATAAGTTCTGACTGGTTGTCCATGTCTGAGTGAGATTACCATGGATTTCACAGCAACTTGAGGTAAATTTTTGGGATTTTTGAGGACATAACAACTTGGATTTAATAATACATTACATGACTGCAAAGTTAAATCCTTTTAAAATGTCAAACCTATTTTAGTTTGTGATAGAAGAAGTATTATATACTGGCTATAAATTATGTCTTATTATCTGAGTGGAAAATCAATGGGATAAAAGACTAAAATAATAATGGTTATTTCTTCAATGCCTTTAAATATGGGGCTGTCTATAATTGGCACTACAAAGAGCGTGATCAAATTTAAATATTCTTTTACTTTAGACAAATAGGAATAGAATAAGATAATTAAAGTAGAAATATATATATATGTATATCAATCTGCATTAATATAGAGATCATGGTGATCATATTATTGATTCTGATTGATGTGATCAAAGCTAAAAATTCCTCCTAGCAGCTGCAAAGGACTGTATTAATAGCTTTCTATATTACTTGCAGTATGTGGAGTTGTGGGAAACAAATTAATGCCCTGTGGTGAAGCCTTGTCTATACAACAAAGATATTCACTAATTTCTCCATTTAAAGATTTATTTGGCATTGTAATAAATCTGGAAATGTGTTGTAACATTACAAGCAAGTTTGCAGTAGAAACATTTTAAAATAATCTATTTCTTCTATGGGAGCGTATCCTAGCTGAAGAAGGAAAATAAAACCAAAATGCAAATATATGTTGAAAAGTAGTTTGGAATGAACAGAAGATAATTTACATTGTTTAAAGTACCTTGGCTAAGGTGAAAAAAATAATGAAGGGATCAATTACTGTCATGTATCTTGACCACTGTAAAACCTGTGAAATCCAATGCTGATTTTTAACCTTACACTATTAAAATCAATTTATTCTTATTTATGCTAACGTGGGGACTGACCTTCCCACTGACTTCAATAAGTTTCAGAGCCTATAAAATGAATTTACAAGTTTCCATTTGATTGATTCTGTGACATCTTTATGCTGGTTTAAGTATATTGGTGTCACTCATCCAGTAATAGTGCAGTGAGAGGATACAGAGAATAAATAAAGTTTTCTGAGCTCTGAAAAGGTAATTTACCGCTAATCAAACCATGCTTGGTCTAATTCCTGTTATTTTTTTCTGTTTTTAATGGTCATACTGTAGTAAGAATAGATGGGGAACAGTTAGAATTTCACACATATTCCTTACGTTTGAGCCAAATTCATTGGTAAAATTGTGTCTGGCTTTACTTCAGCAAAAAACAAGTAGCAAATGTTCTGTATCAATAAAACCAATGAAGTATCCTCACTAGGTAAAAATCTAAATAACTGTATGCTCTTCTTCCATTGCTTTGGGGAATGTGTTTGTCAGATATAACAAACTTTGTCTACAGAGACATTAGAAAAAAATCTTTCTTGGCTGCTTTTCATAACCAAGCCTCAAAAAATGGATTTTCATATCAAATAAGTAACCTAGTTAACATTATGGAATTCCACTTTTAAAAAAATCAATTAGTAAGCACACATCACTTCAGGTTACAGCACCTGAACCAATAGCATAAAAAAGAGTTTTCTTAAATACTTTTCCAGAGTTCTGTCATTACAGATTCTAACAAAATTTCAGGACAACAAATTGAAAGTCTCACAGGGCTTTAATGGTGTTTAAACACCAGGACAAGCTGCCCAGGGAGGTGATGAATTTTCCATTCTTGGAGACATTCAAGTCTGTACTAGAAATGGCCTTGAGCAACTTGATCTAATAACATCTGCTTTGAGCAAGGAGAGGGATTAGATTATTTCTGAATGTTCTTTTCTGTTGAAATAATAGGTTATTTTATGGACCTGGCATAACCTTAAAAGTCTAGAATAGAAGTGGAAAGTATGTGCTTTGAGAAGTTTTGCAGGACAATAGAGAGATATTGAGAGAAACTACATGACTTAAAAGTCAGAGAAATTTTTAAGGAAGACTGTGTGTCATGTTATGCTATTCAAGACAGTCCAGAAAGCCATATAATACTTATAAAAAAGCCTCGTGGGCTGTGATTTAGTTAAGCATTTGTTTAGTTTATGTTCTTCTAGTTATGTGGGTATTCTTCTACAACACTGATCCTTGAAAGACATCTTTTTCTGTTCTAGTGTAAATGGTGTGAAATAGCAACACTGATGTGTTTCTTACTCACAACTTGCACAAATAAAAATTTATTGACATAGATTCCTGACCATAGTGCTGACCCCAACCCTAACCCCAACCCTAACCCCAACCCTAACCCCAACCCTAACCCCAACCCCAACCCTAACGCCAACCCCAACCCTAACTGTAATCCTAACCCTATTCCTATATGGCTTGTAATTTCTTTATGTCCTTAGTTAATAATGATTAGTTAATTTAAATGTAAGAGAAAAAAAGACCTTTCTGTGTGATACTCAGTGAAATAATTTCTTAAAATGATAATTTAGTGGCTTTAACCCTTTAGTGGCTCACTTCAAGTTATCACTTAAAGAATAAAAAGAATATCAATATAAAGAATATTAAAGAACATGATCTTAGATTTCATAATCTATTCATGATACTTCATTCAAACTTGCCCTTACTATTCCTACCATATTATTGTGTTTGGGAATAAACACATTTTTCTGTTATAAATAACTTACCAGAAGTAAATGATGGATTAAGACACCTTCCCCCCCCCAGTCTTTGTCCTTCTCTGCCTTACAGATTTTTTAAAATTTAGTTGCTTTGGTGGATGGATGTCATACACTACACTGTTACACTTTCCATATTGCTAGTAGCATTTAATGAGGTAATGCCAAGTAAGAAGTAGTTTAATGAACAGACTTTAGAATGCAAAAAATATTTACTTAAGCTGAAGAAGGCTTTTTTGAGTTGGTGTTGAGGGTTAGGTGTCCTTTTTTTTTGTTTTGTCCTTCTGTCCTGCCCGGGGAATTTTTTACCCATTATGTGCTGAGACAAGCTAACTGCCGGTACTTAAGGGTGCTCAAAACGGACAAAGAGTGGCCGGGCCCAGGGTGGGAGGAAAAGGGGCAGAAAAAGAGGGTGGGGACAGTTTTTTAGCTGGGCCTTCTTCGGCTTCGGGGAAGGACGTTGGTGTGCTGGTCGCGAAGCTGCTGCGGTGGAGAGAAGGGAATTTTCGCCATCACCCAGACGGAGCGGCTGCTTCTTCTCCTTCTCCCCTCTTTGTTGGCGGCCTTGCACCCCCTGTCCTGCCGGGACGTGTGGCAGTGCCAGCCACCACCGCGGAGCTGCTGATACACCTCAGCCACCGGCCCAGGATCTCAGCTCATCCCTGCTGATACACCTCAGCCACCGGCCCAGGATCTCAGCTCATCCCTGCTGTTCCAGCCGACTGTTCCTCGGAGCCCTGCAGGAGCACCAGGACTGACTGCCCGAGGGGTTTGTGAAAACAAAGCCTCTCCTCCATCCCATCTCAGCCGAGAAAGCTGTCCCGGGGTCCTTGGTTCTGTGTTCTTGTTATTGCTGTAGCTATTGTTGTTTGTTTGCCTGGTTGTATTAGTAAAGAACTGTTATTCCTATCCCCAGATCTCTGCCTGAAAGCCCCTTGATTTCAAATTTATAATAATTCGGAGCGAGGGGGTCTACATTCATTCATCCGAAGGGAGGCTCCTGCTCTCCCTAGCAGACACCTGTCTTCTAGAACCAAGACAGTTGGTTAATGCAAAGTAATGACCTGTGGTGACCTGTTCAGTTGGTATTTTAGCTGTTGACATCACAGAGGGATGAGCAATTCAGAAGATGCAATCTGCTGATGTATGAGCACTGTTGCGATTCCTAAACAAAGTGCTACTCCTAATTTTTTCCTTCCTGCTAATCATACAATCCTTGAATGCCCTGAATTGTAAGGAACCTTGAAGATCATTTGTTCCAATCCTCCTGCCATGGGCAGGGACATCTTTCACTAGACCAGGTTGCTCAGAGCCACATCTGATCTGGCTTTGAACCCTTCCAGGGATGGGGCATCCTCAACTTCTCTGGGAAACTTGTTCCAGTGCTTCACCAACCTCACAGTAAAAATTTCTTCCTAATCGCTGATCTAAACCTTCTTTCTCTTCCTCTATTCTCTTTCAATTCTCCCTTCTCAAGCCATCCCCCCCTTTTACTGCATGCCCTTGTAAATAGTCTCACCCCACCTTTAGGCTCATTTCAGGTACCGGAGCGCCACAATTAGATTACTCCCAAAGCTTTCTCTTTTCCAGGCTGAACAACCCCAACCCCCTCAGCCTTTCCTCATGGGAGAGGTGCTGTATCCCCCTAATCATTTTGGTGGCCCCCTCTGGACTCACTGCAACAGATCAATGGCCTTCCAGTTCTGGGGTCCCCAGAGCTGAACGCAGTACTCAAGGTAGGGTATCACCAGAGCAGTGTAGCAGAGCAGAATGATTTTGATTATTGTGTTACTATATAACATCACTCACTAAGCTGGTCCTGACTGATTGGAAAGAGATAACTTTCTGAAGCCTTAAAACCAAAGCCAAATGAATAAATTCCTGTCCCTCTGACTTTAAAGTTCCAATTTTCTAGTCAAGTATTGAAGTAAGAAAACACTTTTGTGTTTCTCTTTGCCTTCCACTTCTTTTCATAGACATAGAAGGAAGCTGTCAATGTTCCAAGTGCCAGATAGTGCAAAAGGAACTAGCTCCAATATCTTGACCAGACCAGACTTGCAAGAAAAATAACTTCTTCCAGGGAGCAAGATCAATTGTTTTTCACATTGGCTAAAGATTTCAATGCAGTGTGTGGGTTCAGTAATTTCCCAGAAATTTTCTGAGAGAGATTTCTGGATCTGAGTTATGGCCCCCAGATTTACTAAACAGATCACCACAGTTTCAAACAGCATATCTTCAGAAACTTTCCTGGCAAGAGAACCTTTAACCTTCATCAGTTCAGGCCTTTATGCATTTCTATCACAGGTTTTCCATCTCTAATGAAGTTGAACACTTTCAATATTGGGAAAACTGACCTGTGAAACACTGTGAATTATACAGTGTTTGAAGCATTATAGAATGGTTATTTTTGTATAAAGGAGGAGGATGTTGAGGTAATCATCTGTTCAGCTCTATTAAGCTCCTATTTCCATGCACCTTAGCTTACCAAAGACTTTGTTGCTAAAAATATAGCTAATGCCAATCACCATGGTTTCATGGAAAAGAGGTCTTTTCAAATAAATGTGTTACCTTTTTAAAAACAAAATGTTAGTTCCATTTAATAGAAACTGCTAGGATCATAGTGCATACTTCAATTCTTTATCACATTGTATTTTGACTTGAGACCTTGCATTATAAGGAATGAACTACATATCAAACAGAAAAATTACTCTGAGAGACCTCATAAAGTAAGTGGTTAAACATTCTCTTGTGGGACATATTACTAGCAGATCTTCCTTGTTTTGTTTCAGTTTAAAATCTGTATCAACAGACTTGTATGGATGCTAAATTCTGACAGTGCCTGTAC